>NW_017196342.1:0-20236 GCF_001704415.2 Capra hircus
CCATGTTCAGCATGGTAAGTTTTTAGTTGTTTTTCCTACTCTCTCCCAGGTGTCTAAGTTAACAGTGCTTTTTTCTGGAAACCAGGGACACTGTTCTTGTACAAAGGAAAAAATGAATGAATATTGGATTTTTTAACTTTAATTTCTCGTTTAGTTAGTAACTGCAAGATTACTCCTATAAAAAGCTGTTTCTTTTGATTCACTGTTACCCATGTCAGAAATTAAGTCTTATAGAAAAGTCTACCTCAACAAAAGGTTTTACCTTTGGCGAGGGGGTTTTGTTTTTAACCCTAGATAGCAGGTTTCTTTTCAACCTCTAGAGCACCAGGTTTCTCTTAAACCCTTGAACACTTCCCACTTTTCCTCACCCTGTCTATCCTACAGGGGGGTCCGCAGCACCCTGAGTGGGGTCTAGCCGTCCCGAACACTCAACACTGGGGGAGTACCGAAAGTACTCCGGGGGAAGTGATTAAGTCACTCCGGGGGAGCAACAGAGAGTGCTCTGGGGGAGCAACGGAGAGTGCTCCGGGGGGAGCAGCAGAGAGTGCTCCGGGGGAGCTTTTGCTCCGAGGAACATACCTTCGAATAGCCTGTTCCGGGCACCACGTGCTGGGGTCCAGCCCCTGTGGATCCAGGGAATCGAAGGGTGGACGGCGTTGGCGTGGAAAGACTTGTTTGTTTATTAATGTAAGATTAGATTAAGAAACTATAGTGTAGTAAGAAGATTAAGTGGAGGGAAGAGGGCTGAATAGCTTGGTTTACGCGGAAGGCCAATAAAATCCAGACAAGGAATTTGCACCATCTACGTTGGGCCACTGGCGCCCGCTTGAATATCTAAGTGTGCCTCGCCTTAAGCTCCCTTTCGTGCGGGTTCTTAACAGCCGGGGCAAGTAAGTAGACCTGGCGAGCCTCCACGCCCAGATGGAGATTCAGCCTGAAGTTAAAGTAAAGAGCAGAGAGAGGGAAGGGGAGAGAAGAAGAGAGAGAGAGAGACATGGGGGAAGCCAGAGTCCCAAGAAACCAGGCCAGAGACTAGTTCGAGAAACCGGTCCGATCCTTTATTGTTCAGAAGGCCTTTTATACTTTTGATAAAACATGGGAGATCAATGGGTAACACAGAATTATGTAGCGTTCACAGCCCAGACTCTTTCTATACATCATTTGTATACAAAAGGTCTCAGGTGTTTACATTATCTTCTGGCCCAGAGGCTTGTTAACACTTTTTAGCTCTCTTCCTTAATGAATGTTAATTTTGTTTCCCCTGAAGTGTTTTTCTTTAATCTGCATTTCCTTAAAGCATTAAAGTTACATCTCTATAGAACAAAGGTGCAGTGGGATATAACAAAGAAGGTACTTAACTTGAAGATCTAATGTTGCTAATACCAGGTCTACTACTTGTTTTTCTATATGCCAACTATATCTAAAAATAAAGGATATGAAAATTTGGCAGCAAGCATTGACTCAAAAAATGAAATTTTAATCAGTCCTATTCTAAAGATTTTGACTCTTCGGTAGCCCCTACATTCCTAGGATGTTTTAAGCTTCCTGTGGCTCCTGCGGTCAGGAGGCCTCAAACAATCACACACGCAGAGTCCTGCAGGCAGGCTAGAAAGCCATCGAAGGGGTTTTTGGATTGAAACACTCTTTCAAATGCAGAAAACTAAAGCCCTGAATTGACTTTTCCAGAAAAATGTCAGAAGAGTGGAAAAGCAGAGCACAAAAGCCGGCAGATTTTTGTTGGGGTACATGCTTAGGAATTTCCAGAGGGGTCCCTGAAGTCTGAGCACGCCTTGCGTATGTCAGCTTCCTTCCTCATGACCTTGTCACGGGCGGGATTCCTCACACTGGCTTCCGGCACATGTCAGCACTGGAGAGGAATCCTCAGGTTCCGGAACCGACTCCACACAAGGTCTTAGGCCCCAGCATCGAAGGGAACGGAATCCCGAGAGGCCCCCGAGCAACTCGCATGGGGACTGGCCTTTCCTGAGGTCACCAGAGCGGGTCCCTGAGGTCGCCGTCGGAAGTCGAGAGCACCTGCTGCAACTCCAGAAAATCCAGGAGGTTCTCCCCTCCAGGCGAGATAAGGCCCATTTCCACTAAGGCGTCTCGAGGCTAATCACACCTAACCTCTGGAACTTCCAAAGGGTCCTTCACACCCTTGCTGCAACTCAAGAAGTTCCCCGACATACCCGTCTCCACTGGAGAGTAAGCACGAGAGTCCCGCCCACATCCAGAGGAGTCCCGTTTCCGCCTCCTAGCTCGAGAGGAGGGATCCTTTCCCTGCATGGTCAGGAAAGAATTCCCGGCGTTCCCGTCGTATGTCAAGAGGAGGCGATCTCCACAGGAAAGGCGAGAGGAACTCCAGGGTCGTGCCACCATTCCCAGAGTCCCCCAGATGTCTCAGTCAATTCCAGGGAAAACTGTTTCCCTGCACTGCCTCGACTTTCAAGCCGAGGATCGACTCACACCACGGTGGCACGTGGGACAGCCCTGTGGGAAAGCCTCGTGGGAAAGCCTCGTGGGAAAGCCTCGAGGGAAAGACCCTGATCGCTTGATCCACGTGAAGGGAAGTGTGACACTGCTGCTAGAGCGGGAGGAAAGCGCACGTGCATGCCCCCACTCAAGACGAGGACTGACTCCCCTGGGGAGACTCCAGAATACCCCAAGATCCATGTCAGCACTGGAGAGGAATCCTCAGGTTCCCGCACCAACCCCACACAAGATCTTAGGCCCTGGCATCGACGGGAGCGGAATCCCGAGAGACCCCCGAGCAACTCGCATAGGGAATGGCCTTTCCTGAGGCCACCAGAGCGGCTCCCTGAGGTCCCCGTCGTAAGTCGAGAGCACTTGCCTCAAGTCGAGAAAAACCAGGAGGTTCTCCCCTCCATACAAATGAGGCCCAATTCCGCTCAGGCGTCCCGAGGCTAATCACATCTAACCTCTGGAACTTCCAAAGGGTCCTTCACACCCTTGCTGCAACTCAAGAAGTTCCCCGACATACCCGTCTCCACTCGAGAGGAAGCACGAGAGTCCGCCCACATCCAGAGGAGCCCCGTTTCCGCCTCCTAGCTCGAGAGGAGGGATCCATTCCCTGCGTGATCGGGAAAGAATTCCTGGCCTTCCCGTCGCATCTCAAGAGGAGGCGCTCTCCACAGGAAAGGCGAGAGGAACTCCAGGGTCGTGCCACCATTCCCAGAGTCCCCCAGATGTCTCAGTCCATTCCAGGGAAACCTGTTTTCCCTGCACTGCCTCGTATTCAAGCCGAGGATCGACTCACACAACGGTGGCACGAGGGACAGGCCTGTGGGAAAGCCTCGTGGGAAAGCCTCGTGGGAAAGCCTCGAGGGAAAGCCACAGATCCCTTGATCAACGCGAAGGGAAGCGCGACACTGCTGCTACAGCTCGGGAGGAAAGCGCACTTGCATGGCCCCACTCGAGACGAGGACTGACTCCCCTGGGGAGACTCCAGAAGTACCCCAAGATCCATGTCAGCACTGGAGAGGAATCCTCAGGTTCCGGCACCCACTCCACACAAGATCTTAGGACCCGGCATCGACAGGAGAGAAATCCCGAGAGGCCACCGAGCAACTCGCATGGGGACTGGCCTTTCCTGACGCCCCCAGAGCGGGTCCCTGAGGTCCCTGTCGTAAGTCGAGAGCACCTGCCACAACTCGAGAAAATCCAGGAGGTTCTCCCCTCCAGGCGAGATGAGGACCATTTCCGCTGCGGCGTCTCGAGGCTAATCACACATAACCTCTGGAACGTCCAAAGGGTCCTTCACACCCTTGCTGCAACTCAAGAAGTTCCCCGACATACCCGTCTCCACTCGAGAGGAAGCACGAGAGTCCTGCCCCACATCCAGAGGAGCCCCGTTTCTGCCTCCTAGATCGAGAGGAGGGATCCTTTCCCTGCGTGTTCGGGAAAGAATTCCTGGCGTTTCCGTCGCATCTCAAGAGGAGGCGCTCACCACAGGAAAGGCGAGAGGAACTCCAGGGTCGTGCCACCATTCCCAGAGTCCCCCAAATGTCTCAGTCCATTTCAGGGAAACCTGTTTTCCCTGCACTGCCTCGACTTTCAAGCCGAGGATCGACTCACACCACGGTGGCACGTGGGAGAGCCCTGTGGGAAAGCCTCGTGGGAAAACCACAGATTCCTTGATCCCCGCGAAGGGAAGAGCGACACTGCTGCTACAGCTCGGGAGGAAAGTGCACGTGCATGACCACACTCGAGACGAGGACTAACTCCCCTGGGTAGACTCCAGAAGTACCCCAAGATCCACGTCAGCACTGGAGAGGAATGCTCAGGTTCCGGCACCTACTCCACACAAGATGTTAGGCCCTGGCATCGACGGGAGAGGAATCCCGAGAGGCCCCCGAGCAACTCGCATGGGCACTGGCCTTTCCTGAGGCCAGCAGAGCGGGTCCCTGAGGTCCCCGTCGTAAGTGGAGAGCACCTGCCCCAACTCGAGAAAATCCAGGAGGTTCTCCCCTCCAGGCGAAATGAGGCCCATTTCCGCTGAGGCGTCTCGAGGTTAATCACACCTAACCTCTGGAACTTCCAAAGGGTCCTTCACACCCTTGCTGCAACTCAAGAAGTTCCCCGACATACCCGTCTCCACTCGAGAGGAAGCATGAGAGTTCCGCCCACATCGAGATGAGCTCCGTTTCCGCCTCCTAGCTAGAGAGGTAGTATCCTTTCCCTGCGTGGTCGGGAAAGAAATCCCGGCATTCCCGTCGCATCTCAAGAGGTGGCGCTCTCCACAGTAAAGGCGAGAGGAACTCCAGGGTCATGCCACCATTCCCAGAGTCCCCCAGATATCTCAGTCCATTCCAGGGAAATCTGTTTTCCCTGCACTACCTCGACTTACAAGCCGAGGATCGACTCACACTACGGTGACACGTGGGACAGCCCTGTGGGAAAGCCCCGTGGCAAAGCCTCAAGGGAAAGCCACAGATCCCTTGATACACGCGAAGGGAAGCGTGACACTGCTGCTCCAGCTCGGGAGGAAAGCGCACGTGCATGCCCCCACTCGAGTCGAGGACTGACTCCTCTGGGGAGACTCCAGAAATACGCCAAGATCCATGTCAGCACTGGAGAGGAATCCTCAGGTTTCGGCACCGACTCCACACAAGGTCTTAGGCCCCGGCATCGACGGGAGAGTAATCTCGAGAGGCCCCGAGCAACTAGCAAGGGGACTGGCCTTTCCTGAGGCCATTAGAGCGGGTCCCTGTGGTCCCCGTCAGAAGTCGAGAGCACCTGCCGCAACTCGAGGAAATCCAGGAGGTTCTCCCCTGCAGGCGAGATGAGGCCCTTTTTCTCTGAGGCGTCTGGAGGCTAACCATACCTAACATCTGGAACTTCCAATGGGTCCTTCACACCCTTGCTGCAACTGAAGAAGTTCCCCGACATACCTGACTCCACTCGAGAGGAAGCACGAGAATCCCGCCCACATCCAGAGGAGCCCCGTTTCCGCCTCCTAGCTCGAGAGGAGGGATCCTTTCCCTCGTAGCCAGGAAAGAATTCCTGGCGTTCCTGGCACATCTCAAGAGGAGGCGCTCTGCACAGGAAAGGCGAGAGGAACTCCAGGGTCGTGCCACCATTCCCAGAGTCCCCCAGATGTCTCAGTCCATTTCAGGGAAACCTGATTTCCTTGCACTGCCTCGAAATTCTAGCCGAAGATCGACTCACACCACGATGGCACATGAAACAGCCCTGTGGGAAAGCCTCGTGGGAAAGCCACGAGGGAAAGCCACAGATCCCTTGATCCATGCAAAGGGAAGCGTGACACTGCTGCTACAGCTCGGGAGGAAAGCGCACGTTCATGCCCCCACACAAGACGACGACTAAGTCCCCTGGGGAGACTCCAGAAGTACCCCAAGATCCGTGTCCACACTGGAGAGGAATCCTCAGGTTCCGGCACCGACTCCACACAAGGTCTTAGGCCCCGGCATCGAAGGGAGAGGAATCCTGAGAGGCCCCCGAGCAACTCGCATGGCGCCTGGCCTTCCTGAGGCCACCAGAGCGGGTCCCTGAGGTCCCCGTCGTAAGTCGAGAGCACCTGCTGCAACTAGAGAAAATCCATTAGGTTCTCCCCTCCAGGCGAGATGAGGCCCATTTCCGCTGAGGCGTCTCGACGCTAATCACACCTAACCTCTGGAACTTCCAAAGGGTCCTTCACACCCTAGCTGCAACTCAAGAGGTTCCACGAGAGACCCGTCGCCACTCCATAGGAATCAACAGGGTACCACCCACATCCAGAGGAGCCCCAATTCCCCCTCCTGGCTCAAGATGAGGGATCCTTTCCCTGATTGGCCGGGAAAAATTCCTGTCGTACCTGTCGCATCTCAAGAGGAGGCACGCTCCACAAGAAAGGTGAGAGGAACTCCAGGGTCGTTCCACCATTCCACGAGTCCCCCAGATGTCTCAGTCCTTTCCAGAGGAACTTGTTTACCCTGCACTGCCTCGACGTTCACGCGGAGGACCGACTCACACGATGGTGGCACGTGGGACAGCCTTGTGGGAAAGCCTCGTGGGAAAGCCTCGTGGGAAAGCCTCGTGGGAAAGCCTCGTGGGAAAGCCTCGAGGAAAAGCCACAGAACCCTTGATCCACGCGAAGGGAAGCGTGACAGTTCTGCTACAGCTCGGGAGGAAAGCGAACGTGCCTGCCCCCACTCGAGACGAGGACTGACTCCCCTGGGGAGACTACAGAAGTAACGCAAGATGCATGTCAGCACTGGAGAGGAATCCTCAGGTTCCGGCACCGACTCCACACAAGGTCTTAGGCCCCGGCGTCCAAGGGAGAGGAATCCCGAGAGTCCCCCGAGCAACTCGCATGGGGACTGGCCTTTCCTGAGGACACCAGAGCGGGTCCCTGAGGTCCCCGTCGTACGTCAAAAGCACCAGCCGCAACTCGAGAAAATCCAGGAGGTTCTCCCCTCCAGGCGAGATGAGGCCCTTTTCCTCTGAGGCGTCTGGAGGCTAATCATACCTAACCTCTGGAACTTCCAAAGGGTCCTTCACACACTTGCTACAACTCAAGAAGTTCCCCAACATACCTGACTCCACTCGAGAGGAAGCACGAGAGTCCCGACCACATGCAGAGGAGCCCCGTTTCCGCCTCGTACCTCGCGGTCAGGTATCCTTTTCTTGTATGTTCCGGAAAGAATTCCCGGTGTTCCCGTCGCATCTCATGAGGAGGCGCTCTCCACAGGAAAGGCGAGAGAAACTCCAGTGTCGTGACATCATTCCAAGAGTCCCCCAGATAGCTCAGTGTGCCGGTGTCCAGGCCAGCTGCATCCAGGGAATTCGACGGATGGACGGCTTTGACGTGGAAAGTCTTGTATATTTATAAATGTAAGATTAGATTAAGAAATTATAGGGTAGTAAGAAGATTAACTGGAGGAAAAAGGCTAAATAGGTAGGATTACGCGGAAGGCCAATAAAATTCCCGACAAGGAATTTTCTGGCGGACTCTGGGAATGGTGGCACGACCCTCGAGTTCATCTTGCCTTTCCTGTGGAGAGCGCCTCCACTTGACATGCGACGGGAACGCCGGGAATTCTTTTCCGACCACGCAGGGTGCGTATCCCTCCTCTGGAGCTCTGAGGCGGAAACGGGGCTCCTCTGGATTAGGGCGGGACTCTCGTGCTTCCTCTCGAGTGGAGACGAGTATGTCGGGGAACTTCTAGAGGTGCAGCAAGGGTGTAAAGGACCCTCTGGCAGTTCCAGAGGTTAGGTGTGATTAGCCTCGAGATGCCTCAACGGAAATGGGCATCATCTCGCCTGGACGGGAGAACATCCTGGATTCTCTCGAGTTTCGGCAGGTGCTTTCGAGTTATGACGGGGACCTCAGGGACCCGGTCTGGTGGCCTCAGGAAAGGCCAGTCCCCATGCGAGTTGCTCGGGGTGTCTCCGGATATTCTCCCATCGATGACGGGGCACAAGACCATGTGTGGTGTCGGTGTCGGAACCTGAGGATTCCTCTCCAGTGCTGACATGGATCTTGGGGTACTTCTGGAGTCTCCCCAGGGCAGTCAGTCCTCGTCTCTCCTGGGGGCATGCACGTGCGCTTTCCTCCCGAGCTGCAGAAGCAGTGTCACGCTTCCCTTCGCGTGGATCAAGGGATCTATGGCTTTCCCTCGAGGCTTTCCCACGAGGCTTTCCCACGAGGCTTTCCCACAGGGCTGTCCCACTTGCCTCCGTGGTGTGAGTCGATCCTCAGCATGAATGTCGAGGCAGTGCAGGGAAAACAGGTTTCCCTGGATTGGACTGAGACATCTGTGGGACTCTGGGAATGGTGGCACGACCCTGGAGTTCCTCTCGCCTTTCCTGTGGAGACCGCCTCCTGTTGAGATGAGATGGGAACGCCGGGAATTCTTTGCCGACCACGCAGGGAAAGGATCCCTCCTCTCGAGCTAGGAGGCGGAAACGGGGCTCCTCTGGATGTGGCCGGGACTCTCGTGCTTCCTCTCGAGTGGAGACGAGAATGTCGGGGAACTTCTTGAGTTGCAGCAAGGGTGTGAAGGACCCTTTGGAAGTTCAAGAGGCTAGGTGTGATTACTCTCGAGACGCCTCAGCGGAAATGGGCCTCATCTTGCTTGGAGGGGAGAACCTCCTGGATTTTCTCGAGTGACGGCAGGTGCTCTCGACTTACGACGGGGACCTCAGGGACTCGCTCTGGTGGCCTCAGGAAAGGCGAGTCCCCATGCAAGTTGCTCGGGGGCCTCTCGGTATTCCTCTCCCGTCGATGCCGGGGCCTAAGACCTTGTGTGGAGTTGGTGCCGGAACCTGAGGATTCCTCTCCAGTGCTGACATGTATCTTGGGGTACTTCTGGAGTCTCCCCAGGGGAGTCAGTCCTCGTCTCGAGTGGGGGCATGCACGTGCGCTTTCCTCCCGAGCTGTACCAGCAGTGTCGCGCTTCAATTCTCGTGGATCAAGGGATCTGTGGCTTTCCCTAGAGGCTTTCCCATGAGGCTTTCCGACGAGGCTTTCCCACAGGGCTGTCCCACGTGTCACCGAGGTGTGAGTCGATCCTCGGCTTGAAAGTCGAGGCAGTGCAGGGAAAACAGGTTTCCCTGGAATGGACTGAGATATCTGGGGGACTCTGGTAATGGTGGCACGACCCTGGAGTTCCTCTCGCCTTTCCTGTGGAGAGCGCCTCATGTTGAGATGCGAAGGGAATTCCGGGAATTCTTTCCCGTGCACGCAGGGAAAGGATCCCTCCTCTCGAGCTAGGAAGCCGAAACGGGGCTCCTCTGGATGTGGGCGGGACGCTCGTGCTTCCTCTCGAGTGGGGACGGGTATGTCGGGGAACTTCTTGAGTTGCAGCAAGGGTGTGAAGGACCCTTTGGAAGTTCCAGATGTTAGGTGTGATTAGCCTCCAGACCCTCAGCGGAAATGGGCCTCATCTCGCCTGGAGGGGAGAACCTCCTGGATTTTCTCGAGTTGCGGCAGGTGCTCTCGACTAACTTTGGCGATCTCAGGGACCCGCTCTGGTGGCCTCAGGAAAGGCCAGTCCATATGCGAGTTGCTCGGGGGCCTCTCGGGATTCCTCTCCCGTCGATGCCAGGGCCTAAGACCTTGGGTGAAGTCGGTGCCGGAACCTGAGGATTCCTCTCCAGTGCTGACATGTATCTTGGGGTACTTCTGGAGTCTCCCCAGGGGAGTCAGTCCTCGTCTCGAGAGGGGGAATGCACGTGCGCTTTCCTCCCGAGCTGTATCAGTAGTGTCGGGCTTCCCTTCCCGTGGATCAAGGGATCTGTTGCTTTCCCTCGAGGCTTTCTCAAGAGGCTTTCCCACGAGGCTTTCCCACAGAGCTGTCCCACATGCCACCGTCGAGTGAGTCGATCCTCGGCTTGAAAGTCGAGGCAGTGCAGGGGAAACAGTTTTCCCTGGAATGGACTGAGACATCTGGGGGACTCTGGGAATGGTGGTACGACCCTGGACTTCCTCTCGCCTTTCCTGTGGAGATCGCCTCCTCTTGAGATGCGACGGGAACTCCGGGAATTCTTTCTCGTGCACACAGGGAAAGGATCCCTCCTCTCGAGCTAGGTGGCAGAAACGGAGCTCCTCAATATGTGGGCGGAACTCTCGTCCTTCCTCTCGAGTGGAGACGGGTATGTCGGGGAACTTCTTGAGTTGCAGCAAGGGTGTGAAGGACCCTTTGGAAGTTCCAGATGTTAGGTGTGATTAACCTCCAGACCCTCAGCGGAAATGGGCCTCATCTCGCCTGGAGGGGAGAACCTCCTGGATTTTCTCGAGTTGTGACAGGTGCTCTCGACTTATGACAGGGACCTCAGGGACATGGTCTGGTGGCCTCAGGAAAGGCCGGTCCCCATGCGAGTTGCTCGGGGGCCTCACGGGAATCCTCTCCCGTCGATGCCGGGGCATAAGACCTTGCGAGGAGTCGATGCCGGAACCTGAGGATACCTCTCCATTGCTGACATGTATCTTGGGGTACTTCTGGAGTCTCCCCAGGGGAGTCAGTTCTCGTCTCGAGTGGGGGCATGCACGTGCGCTTTCCTCGCGAGCTGTAGAAGCAGTGTCACCCTTCCCTTCGCGTGTATCAAGGGATCTGTGGCTTTCCTTCGAGGCTTTCCCACGAGGCTTTCCCACGAGGCTTCCCACAGGGCTGTCCCACGTGCCACCGTGGTGTGAGTCGATCCTCGGCTTGAAAGTCGAGGCAGTGCAGGGAAAACAGGTTTCCCTGGAATGGACTGAGACATCTGGGGGACTTTGGGAATGGTGTCAGGACCCTGGAGTTCCTCTCGCCTTTCCTGTGGAGATCGCCTCCTCTTGAGATGCGAAGGGAACTCCGGGAATTCTTTCCCGAGCACGCAGGGAAAGGATCCCTCCTCTCGAGCTAGGAGGCGGAAACGGAGCTCCTCTGTATGTGGGGGGAACTCTCGTGCTTCCTCTCGAGTGGAGACGGGTATGTCGGGGAACTTCTTGAGTTGCAGCAAGGGTGTGAAGGACCCTTTGGAAGTTCCAGAGGTTAGGTGTGATCAGCCTCGAGACGCCTCAGCGGAAATGGGCCTCATCTCGCCGGGAGTTGAGAACCTCCTGGATTTTCTCGAGTTGCGGAAGGTGCTCTCGACTTACGACGGGGACCTCAGGGACCCGCTCTGTTGGCCTCAGGAAAGGCCAGTCCCCATGCGAGTTGCTCGGGGGCCACTCGGGATCTTTTCCCGTCGATGCCGGGGCCTAAGACCTTGTGTGGAGTCGGTGCCGGAACCTGAGGATTCCTTTCCAGTGCTGACATGGATCTTGGGGTACTTCTGGAGTCTCCCCAGGGGAGTCAGTCCTCGTCTCGAGTGGGGGCATGCACGTGCGTTTTCCTCCCGAGCTGTAGCAGCAGTGTCGCGCTTCACTTCTAGTGGATCAAGGGATCTGTGGCTTTCCCTCGAGGCTTTCCCATGAGGCTTTCCGACGAGGCTTTCCCACAGGGCTGTCCCACGTGCCACCGTGGTGTGAGTCGATCCTTGGCTTGAAAGGCGATGCAGTGCAGGGAAAACAGGTTTCCCTGGAATGGACGGAGACATCTGGGGGACTCTGGGAATGGTGGCACGACCCTGGTGCTCCTCTCACCTTTCCTGTGGAGAGCGGGTCCTCTTGAGATGCGACGGGAACGCTGGGAATTCTTTCTCGACCACGCAGGGAAAGGAACCCTCCTCTCGAGCAGGAGGGCGAAACGGAGCTCCTCTGGATGTGGGCGGGACTCTCGTGCTTCCTCTCGAGTGGAGACGGGTATGTCGGGGAACTTCTTGAGTTGCAGCAAGTGTGTGAAGAACCCTTTGGAAGTTGCAGATGTTAGATGTGATTAGCCTCGAGACGCCTCAGTGGAAATGGTCCTCATCTCGCCTGGAGGGGAGAACCTCCTGGATTTTCTCGTGTTGTGGCAGGTGCTCTCAACTTACGACGGGGACTTCAGGGACCCGCTCTGGTGGCCTCAGGAAAGGCCAATCCCCATGCGAGTTGCTCGTGGGCCTCTCAGGATTCCTGTCCCGACGAAGTCGGGGCCTAAAACGTTGTGTGGAGTCGGTGCCGGAACCTGAGGATTCCTCTCCAGTGTTGACATGGAACTTGGGGTACTTCTGAGTCTCCCCAGGGGAGTCAGTCCTCGTCTCGAGTGGGGGCCTGCACGTGTGCTTTCCTCTCGAGCTGTAGCAGCACTGTCACGCTGGCTTAAGACCTTGTGTGGCGTCGGTGCCGGGACCTGAGAATTCCTCTCCAGTGCTGACATGGATCTTGGGGTACTTTTGAGTCTCACCAGGGGAGTCAGTCCTCGTCTCGAGTGGGGGCATGCACGTGCGCTTTCCTCTCGAGCTGTAGCAGCAGTGTCACGCTTCCCTTCGCTTGGATCAAGGGATCTGTGGCTTTCCCTCGAGGCTTTCCCACGAGGCTTTCCCACGAGGCCTTCCTACAGGGCTGTCCTACGTGCCACCTTGGTGTGAGTCGATCCTCGGCTTGAAAGTCGAGGCAGTTTCCCTGGAATGGACTGAGACATCTGGGGGACTCTGGGAATGGTGGTACGACCCTGGAGTTCTTCTCGCTTTCCTGTGGAGAGCGCCTCCTCTTGAGATGCGACGGGAACGCGGGGAATTCTTTCCCGACCACGCAGGGAAAGGATCCCTCCTCTCGAGCTAGGAGGCGGAAACGGGGCTCCTCTGGATGTGGGCGGGACTCTCGTGCTTCCTCTCGAGTGGAGACGGGTTTGTCGGGGAACTTCTTGAGTTTCAGCAAGGGTGTGGAGGACCCTTTGGAATTTCCAGAGGTTAGGTGTGATTAGCCTTGAGACGCCTTAGCGGAAATGAACCTCATCTCGCCTGGAGGGGAGCACCTCCTGGGTTTTCTCGAGTTGCCGCAGGTGCTCTCGACTTCCGACGGGGACGTCAGGGACCCGCTCTGGTGGCCTCAGGAAAGGCCAGGCCCCATGCAAGTTGCACGGGGTCTTATCGCGATTCCTCACCCGTCGTTGCCGGGGCCTAAGACCATGTGTGGAGTCGGTGCCGGAACCTGAGGATTCCTCTCCAGTGCTGACATGGATGTTGGGGTACTTCAGCAGTCTCCCCAGGGGAGTCAGTCCCTGTTTCGAGTGGGGGCATGCTCGTGCCCTTTCCACCCGAACTGTAGCAGCAGTGTCACGCTTCCCTTCGCCTGGATCAAGGGATGTGTGGCTTTCCCTCGAGGCTTTCCCACTAGGCTTTCCCACGAGGCTTTCCCAAGTGTCTGTCCCACGTGCCACCGTGGTGTGAGTCGATCCTCGGCTTGAAAGTCAAGGCAATGCAGGGAAAACA
Organism: Capra hircus; assembly: GCF_001704415.2. Classification (NCBI taxonomy): domain Eukaryota; kingdom Metazoa; phylum Chordata; class Mammalia; order Artiodactyla; family Bovidae; genus Capra; species Capra hircus. The sequence continues at coordinate 13,297 of NW_017196342.1, forward strand.
GGTTTCCCTGGAATGGACAGAGACATCTGGGGGACTCTGGGAATGGTGGCACGACCCTGGAGTTCCTCTCACCTTTCCTCTGGGGAGCGCATCCTATTGAGATGCGACGGGAACGCCAGGAATTCTTTCCCGACCACGCAGGGAAAGGATCCCTCCTCTCGAGCTAGAGGGGAAAACAGGGCTCCTCTGGATGTGGGCGGGACTCTCGTGATTCCCCTCGAGTGGAGAGGGGTATGTCGGGGAACTTCTTGAGTTGCAGCCAGGGTGTGAAGGACCCTTTGGAAGTTCCAGAGGTTAGGTGTGATAAGACTCGAGACGCCTCAGCGGAAATGGGCCTCATCTCGCCTGGAGGGGACAACCTCCTGGATGTTCTCGAGTTGGGGCAGGTGCTCTCGACTTATGACGGGTACCTCAGGGACCCGCTCTGGTGTCCTCAGGAAAGGCCAGTCCCCATGGAGTTGCTCGGGGGCCTCTCGGTATTCCTCTCCCGTCGATGCCGCGGCCTAAGACCTTTTGTGGATTCCGTGCCAGAACCTGAGGATTCCTCTCCAGTGCTGACATGGATCTTGGGGTACTTCTGGAATCTCCCCAGGGGAGTCAGTCCTCGTCTCGAGTGGAGGCATGCACGTGCGCTTTCCTCCCGAGCTGTAGCAGCAGTGTCACGCTTCCCTTCGCGTGGAACAAGGGATCTGTGGCATTCCCTCGAGGCTTTCCCACTAGGCTTTCCCACGAGGCTTTCCCGCAGGGCTGTCCCACGTGCCACCGTGGTGTGAGTCGATCCTCGGCTTTAAAGTCGAGGCAGTCCAGGGAGAACAGGTTTCCCTGGAATGGACTGAGACATCTGGGGGACACTAGGAATGGTGGAATGACCTGGAGTTCCTCTGGCCTTTCCTGTGGAGAGCGCCTCCTCTTGAGATGCGAGGGGAACACCGGGAATTCTTTCCCGACCACGCAGGGGAAGGATCCCTCCTCTCGAGCTACGAAGCGGAAAAGGGACTCCTAAGGATGAGGGCGGGACTCTCGAGCTTCCTCTCGAGTGGAGACGGGTATGTCGGGGAACTTCTTGAGTTGCAGCAAGGGTGTGAAGGACCCTTTGAAAGTTCCAGAGTTTAGGTGTGATAAGCCTCGAGACTCCTCAGCGGAAATGGGCCTCATCTCTCCTGGAGGGGATAACCTCCTGGATTTTCTCGAGTTGCCGCAGGTGCTCTCGGCTTACGACGGGGACCTCAGGGACCCTCTCTAGTGCCCTCAGGAAAGGCCCGTCCCCATGCGAGTTGCTCGTGGGCCTCTAGCGATTCCTCTCCCGTCTATGCCGGGTCCTGAGACCTTGTGTGGAGTCGGTGCCGGAACCTGAGGATTCCTCTCCAGTTCTGACATGGATCTTGGGGTACTTCTGGAGTCTCCCAGGGGAGTCAGTCCTCGTCTCGAGTGTGGCGTGCCCGTGCGCTTTCCTCCCGAGCTTTAGCAGCAGTGTCACGCTTCCCTTTGCATGGATCCAAGGATCTGTGGCTTTCTCTGTAGGCTTTCCCACGAGGCTTTCCCACTAGGCTTTTCACAGGGCTGTCCCACGGGCCACCGAGGTCTGAGTCGAACCTCGGCTTGAAAGTCGAGGCATTGCGGGGAAAACAGGTTTCCCTGGAATCGACTGAGACATCTGGGGGCTCTGGGAATGGTGGCACGACCCTGAGTTCCTCTCACCTTTCCTGTGGAGAGCGCCTCTTCTTGAGATGCGACGGGAACGCTGGAAATTCTTTCCCGACCACGCAGGGAAAGGATCCCTTCTCTCGAGCTATGAGGCTGAAACGGGGCTCTTCTGGTTGTGGGCGGGACTCTCGTGCTTCCTTTCGAGTGGAAACGGGTATGTCGGGGAACTTCTTGAGTTGCAGCAAGGGTGTGAAAGGCCCTTTGGAAGTTCCAGAGGTTAGGTGTGATTAGCCTCGAGATGCCTCAGCGCAAATGGGTCTCATCTCGCCTGAAGGGGAGAACCTCCTGGAGTTTCTCGAGTTTCGCCAGGTGCCCTCGACTTACGACGGGGACCTCAGGGACCCGCTTTTGTGGCCTCAGTAAAGGCCAGTCCCCATGCGAGTTGCTCGGGAGCCTCTCGTGATGTCTCTCCCTCTCCAGTGCTGTCTTGGATCTTGACTGGCCTTTCCTGAGGCCACCAGAACGGGTCCCTGCGGTCCCCGTTGTAAGTCGAGAGCACCTGCCGCAACTGGAGAAAATCAAGGATGTTCTCCCCTCCAGGCAAAATGAAGCCCATTTCCGCTGACACATCTCAAGGCTAAGCACACTTAAACTCTGGAACTTCCAAAGGGTCCTTCACACCCTTGCTGCAAATCAAGAAGTTCCCCGACATACCAGTCTCCACTCAGGAGGAAGCACGATAGTTCCGCCCACATCCAGAGGAGCCCCGTTTCCGCCTCATAGCTCGAGAGGAGGGATCCTTTCCCTGCGAGGTCGGAAAAGAATTCCCGGCGTTCCCGTCGCATCTCAAAAGGAGGCGCTCTCCACAGGAAAGGCGAGAGGAACTCCAGGGACATGCCACCATTCTCCGAGTCCCCCAGATGTCTCAGTCCATTCCAGGGAAACCTGTTTCCCCGCACTGACTCGACTTTCAATCCGAGGATCGACTCACACCACTGTGGCACGTGGGAAAGCCCTGTGGCAAAGCTTCGTGGGAAAGCCTCGTGGGAAAGCCTCGAGGGAAAGCCACAGATCCCTTGATCCACGCGAAGGGAAGCGTGACACTGCTGCTACAGCTGGGGAGGAAAGCGCACGTGCATGCCCTCAACCGAGACGAGGACTGACTCCCCTGGGGAGACTCCAGCAGTACACCAAGATTCATGTCAGCACTGGAGAGGAATCCTCAGGTTACAGCACTGATTCTACGTAAGGTCTGAGGCCCCGGCATCGACGGGAGAGGAATCCGGAGAGGGCCCCGAACAACTCGTATGGGGACTGGAATTTCCTGAGGCCACCAGAGCGGGTCCCTGAGGTCCCCATCGTAAGTCGAGAGCACCTGCCGCAGCTCGAGAATATCCAGGAGTTTCTCCCCTCCAGGCGAGATGAGGCCCATTTCCATTGAGGCATCTCGGGGCTAATCACACCTAACCTCTAGAACTGCCAAAGGGTCCTTCACACCCTTGCTGCAACTCAAGAAGTTCCCCAACATACCCGTCTCCACTCGAGAGGAAGCACGAGAGTCCCTCCCACATGAGGAGGAGCCCCGTTTCCACCTCATAGCTCGAAAGAAGGGATCTTTTCCCTGAGCGGTCGGGAAAGAATTTCCGGCATTCCCGTCGCATCTCAAGAGTAGGCGCTCTCCACAGGAACCGCGAGAGGAAGTCCAGGGTCGTGACACCATTCCCAGAGTCCCCCAGATGTCTCAGTCCATTCCAGGGAAACCTGTTTTCCCTGCCACTGCCTCGACTTTCAAGCCCAGGGTCGACTTTCACCACGGTGGCACGTGGGACAGCCCTGTGGGAAAGCCTCGTGGGAAAGTCTCGTGGGAAAGCCTCGAGGGAAAGCCACAGATCCCTTGATCCAGGCGAAGGGAAGCGTGACACTCTGCTACAGCTCGGGAGGAAAGCGCACGTGCATGCCCCCACTCGAGACGAGGACTGATTCCCCTGGGGAGACTCCAGAAGTACCCCAAGGTCCATGTCAGCACTGGGAGAGGAATCCTCTGGTTCTGGCACCGACTCCAAACAAGGTCTTAGGCCCCGGCATCGACGGGAGAGGAATCCTGAGAGGCCACCGTGCAACTCGCATGAGGACTGGCATTTCCTCAGGCCAACAGAGCGGTTCCCTGAGGTCCCCGTCATAGGTCGAGAGCACCTGCCGCAACTTGAGAAAATCCAGGTGGTTGTCCCTTCCAGGAGAGATGGGCCCATTTTCCGCTGGGGCGTCTCGAGGCTAATCACACCTAAGCTCTGGAATTTCCAAAGGGTCCTTCACACCCTTGCTGCAACTCAAGAAGTTCCCCCACATACCCGTCTCCACTCGAGAGGAGGCACGAGAGTCCCGCGCACATCCAGAGGAGCCCCCGTTTCCGTCTCATAGCTCGAGAGGAGGGATCCTTTCCCAGCGTGATAGCAAAAGAATTCTTGGGAGCCACTCTCCACAGGAAAGGCGAGAGGAACTCCCTGTCATGCCACCATTCCCAGAGTCCCCCAGATGTCTCAGTCAATTCCAGGAAATCCTGTTTTCCCTGCACTGCCTCGACTTTCAAGCTGAGGATCAACTCACACCATGGTGGTACGTGGGACAGCCCTGTGGGAAAGCCTCGAGGGAAAGCCACAGATCCCTTGATTCACGCGAAGGGAAGCGTGACACTGCTGCTACAGCTCCGGAGAAAAGCGCACGTGCATGCCCCCACTCGAGACGAGGACTGACTCCCCTCGGGAGACTCCAGTAGTACCCCAAGATCCATGTCAGCACTGGAGAGGAATCCTCAGGTTCTGGCACCGACTCCGTACAAGATCTAAGACCCCGGCATCAACGGGAGAGGAATCCCGAGAGGCCATCGAACAACTCGCATGGAGACTGGCCTTTCCTCAGGACACTGGAGAGGGTCCCTGAGGTCCCCGTCGTAATTCTAGAGCACCTGCCACACTCGATAAAATCCAGGAGGTTCTCCCCTCCAGGCGAGATGAGGCCCATTTCCGCTGAGGCGTCTCGAGGCTAATCACACCTAACCTCTGGAACTTCCAAAGGTTCCTTCACACCTTAGCTGCACTCAAGAAGTTCCCCGACACACCCGTCTCCACTCCAGAGGAAGCACGTGGGTCCCGGCCACATCCAGAGGAGCTCCGTTTCCGCCTCCAAGCTAAAGATGAGGGATCCTTCCCTGCTTCCTCGGGATAGAATTCCCGACGTTTCTGACGCTTCTCAAGAGGAGGCCCACTGCACAGGAAAGGCGAGAAGAACTCATGGGTCGTGCCACCATTCCAAGAGTCCCCCAGATATCTCAGTCCATTCCAGAGGATCCTGTTTACCCTGCACTGCTTCGACTTTCTCGCCGAGGATCGACTCACACCACGGTGGCACCGTGGGGAGGGCCCTGTGGGAAAGCCTCGTGGGAAAGCCTTGAGGGAAAGCCACAGATCCCTTGATCCACGCGAAGGGAAGCGTGACACTGCTGCTACAGCACGGGAGGAAAGCGCACGTGCATGCCCCCACTCGAGACGAGGACTGACTCCCCTTGGGAGACTCCAGAATTACCCCAACATGCATGTCAGCCTTGGAGAGGAATCCTCAGATTCGGGCCCCGACTCCACACAAGGTCTTAGGCCCTGGCATCGACGGGAGTGGAATAGCGACAGGCCCTCTAGCAACTCGCATGGGGACTGGCCTTTCCTGAGGTCACCAGAGCGGGTCCCTGAGGTCCCCGTCGTAAGTCGAGAGCACCTGCCGCAACTCGGTAAAATCCAGGCGGTTCTCCCCTCCAGGCGAGATGAGGCCCGTTTCCCCTGAGGTGTCTCGAGGCTAATCACACGTGACCTCTGGAACTTCCAAACAGTCTTTCACAGTCATGCTTCAACTCAAGAAGTTCCCCGACATACCCGTCTCCACTCAAGAGGAAGCACGAGTGTCCCGGCCACATCCAGAGGAGCTCCGTTTTCCGGCTCGTAGCTCGAGATGAGCGATCCTTTCCCTGATTGGTCGGGAAAGAATTCCCGGCATTCCCATCGCATCTCAAGAGGAGGCGCTCTCCAAAGGAAAGGGGAGAGGAACTGCAGGGTCGTGCCACCATTCCGAGACTCACCCAGATGTCTCAGTCCATTCCACAGGAACCTGTTTTCCCTGCACTGCCTTGGCCTTCATGCCGAGGATCGACTCACACCACCGTCACACGTGGGACAGCCCTGTGGGAAAGCCTAGTGGGAAAGACTCGAGGGAAAGCCACAGATCCCTTGGTCCAGGCATGGGAAGCGTGACACTGCTGCTACAGCATGGAGGAAAGGGCACGCTCATGCCCCACTCGAGACGAGGCCTGACTCCCTTGTGGAGACTCGAGAAGTACCACAAAATCCATGTCAGCACTGGAGAGGAATCCTCAGCTTCCGGCCCCGACTCCACACAAGGTCTTAGGCCCCGGCATCGACGGGAGAGGAATCACGAGAGGCCCCCTAGCAACACGCATGATGACTGGCGTTTCCTGCGGCCGCCAGAGCGGGTCCTGAAGTCCCCGTCGTAACTCGAGAGCACCTGCTGAAACTCGGGAATATCCAGGAGCCTCTCCATTCCAGGCGATGAGGCCCATTTCTGCTGAGGCATCTCGAGACTAACCACCCTAACCTCTGGAACTTCCAAAGGGTCCTTCACACCTTGCTGCAACTCAAGAAGTTCCCCGACATACCCGTTCCTCTTCACATTCAGCCATAATGGTGGTGTCATCTGCATATCTAAGTTTATTGATATTTCTACCGGCAATCTTGATTCCAGCTCATGTATCTTCCATCCCAGCATTTTTCATGATGTACTCTGCATAGAAGTTAAATAAACAGGGTGACAATATACAGCCTTTGCATACTCCTTTTCCTTTTTGGAACCAGTCTGTTGTTCCATGTCCTACTCTAACTGTTGCTTCCTGACCTTCATCCAGATTTCTCAGAGGCAGGTTAGGTGGTCTGGTATTCCATCTCTTTCAGAATTGTGGCTAAAACAACAGTATAAGGACCTTTCCGATGTCAGGCCAAGGAATTGTGTTTCCAGTCATTGAGCCACACTGATCACTGAGCACAAATTCATGAATCTGTTCCTCAAAGGGGGAATGATATTCTTTTTATACCAAACTTAGTTACCTGATTTATTACCTTACCTAATTGTTCCATCTGCTGTGAAATCCCACCCCTTACTTGTGGCAAATCTGCTAACACTGCCTCACTGTGGGAGGGGTCTCCCATAGAAAATTTCATAAGGACAACAACTATGGGAA
>NW_017196343.1:0-8539 GCF_001704415.2 Capra hircus
TGCTAGGGAACCTACGTCTCATACACTTTCTAGGCACCCAGGAGTCAGCCTCTGGAGTGTTGGGGATGCAAAACCCAGCCAGGGGCCCTTGGAACCTGGTGCTCTCCGTGCGGAGCTTTGTCTGGGCGGCCAAGGAACCGCTGAAGGAGCCCTGCTGTTGCCCTTCCCTTCCCTCTGACAGAGCTTTCACTGCTGGAGCCCTTGGCAGTGTGCAACCCACCAGCCCCTAAGCCCTCCTCAAGGACGCTTGGGACCTAAGTGCAAAGGCAAGCAGGGGTAGAGCTGAAGCAGGAAGGCGCCAGTGGCGTTCCGAGCCTCACACAGCTGCTCCTTCCTGGGGAGGGAGCCTTAAAGCAAGGCAAGTCTGCGCAAGGCTCGCCGGCAGAGCATCTTGGTGCCAGGAACTCTGCCAGATCGGGCCTCTGAACAGAGCTAGAGATCTGCCGTACTGGAGGCGCACTTAGCTTCGTGCAAGCAGGGATTTCAGTTGACGGGGACTTGCTGCCTCCTCTTCCCCCGAGGAGGCTCGCTTCCCTGCTGGCTGTGCACTCGCCTATCAGGCGGGGCCAGGGCTCCTCCAGCAGGTCTTGCCTCAGGGGCTGCTTCCCCTGAGTTGGGGCTGTGGCAGGAACCCAGACACGCAGGATCAGGCCCCAACACCTGCACATGTCTCTGCTGGGGAGGAGAGTGCTAGGGAACCTACGTCTGTCATACACTTTCTGGGCACCCAAGGAATCAGCCTCCGTGTGTGGGCTGAAAACCCAGCCAGGGGCCCTGGGAGCCTGGTGCTCTCCGTGTGCGCTGAATCTGGGCGGCCAAGCAACCGCTGGAGGAGCCCTGCAGTTGCCCTTCCCTTCCCTCTGACAGAATTCTCACTGCTGGAGCCCTTGGCAGTGTGCAACCCACCAGCCCCTAAGCTCTCCTTAAGGAGGACTGGGACCTAGTGCAAAGGCAAGGCAGGATTGGAGCTGAGGCAAGAAAGGCGCCAGTGGCGACTCCCAGGCTCCTGCTGCCTGCTCCTTCCTGGAGAGGCAGCCTAAAAGCAAGGCAAGTCTGGGCAAGGCTAGCCCCGGCAGAGCAGCCTCGCGCCAGGAACTCTGCCAGATCGGGGCTCTGAGCAGAGCTAGAGCTCTGCCGTACTGGAGGCGCACTTAGCTCCGTGCAAGCAGGGCTTTCAACTTGACGGGGCTGGGCTGCCTCCTCTTCCCCGAGGAGGCTCGCTTCCCTGCTGGCTGTGCACTCGCCTATCAGCGGGGGGCGCAGGGCTCCTCCAGCAGGTCTTGCCTCAGGGGCTGCTTCCCCTGAGTTGGGGCTGTGGGCAGGAACCCAGACACGCAGGATCAGGCCCCAACCACCTGCACATGTCTCTGCTGGGGAGGAGAGTGCTAGGGAACCTACGTCTGTCATACACTTTCTGGGCACCCAAGGAATCAGCCTCCGTGTGTGCGGGGCTGAAAACCCAGCCAGGGCCCTGGGAGCCTGGTGCTCTCGGTGCGGCGCTGATTCTAGGCGGCCTAGGAAACCGCTGGAGGAGCCCTGCAGTTGCCCTTCCCTTCCCTCTGACAGAGCTCTCACTGCTGAGCCCTTGGCAGTGTGCAACCCACCACCCCCTAAGCCTCCCCAACACGCCTGGCACCTATGTGCAAAGGCAAGGCAGGATTGGAGCTGAGGCAAGGAAGGCACCAGTGGCGTCTCCCAGGCTCGCTCAGACAGCTCCTTCCTGGGAGGGAGCCTAAAAGCAAGGCAAGTCTGGCAAGGCGAGCCCCGGCCGAGCAGCCTCGCGCCAGAAACTCTGCCAGATCGGGGCTCTGAGCAGAGCTAGAGCTCTGCCGTACTGGAGGCCCACTTAGCTCCGTGCAAGCAGGGCTTTCCTCTTGACTGGGCTCGGCTGCCTCCTCTTCCCCCGAGGAGGCTCGCTACCTGCTGGCTGTGCTCTCGCCTATCAGGCGGGGCGCAGGGCTCCTCCAGCAGGTCTTGCCTCAGGGGCTGCTTCCCCTGAGTTGGGCTGTGGGCGGGAACCCAGACACGCAGGATCAGGCCCCAACCACCTGCACATGTCTCTGCTGGGGAGGAGAGTGCTAGGGAACCTACGTCTCTCACACACTTTCTAGGCACCCACGGAGTCAGCCTCTGGTGTGGGGATGCAAAACCCAGCCAGGGGCCCTTGGAACCTGGTGCTCTCCGTGCGGAGCTTTGTCTGGGCGGCCAAGCAACCGCTGAAGGAGCCCTGCTGTTGCCCTTCGCTTCCCTCTGACAGAGCTTTCACTGCTGGAGCCCTTGGCAGTGTGCAACCCACCAGCCCCTAAGCCCTCCTCAAGGACGCTGGGACCTAAGTGCAAAGGCAAGGCAGGTAGAGCTGAAGCCAGGAAGGCGCCAGTGGCGTTTCCGAGCCTCACACAGCCTGCTCCTTCCTGGGAGGAGCCTTAAAAGCAAGGCAAGTCTGGGCAAGGCTCGCCTATGGCAGAGCATCTTGGTGCCAGGAACTCTGCCAGATCGGGCCTCTGAACAGAGCTAGAGATCTGCCGTACTGGGTCGCACTTAGCTTCGTGCAAGCAGGGATTTCAGCTTGACGGGACTTGCTGCCTCCTCTTCCCCCGAGGAGGCTCGCTTCCCTGCTGGCTGTGCACTCGCCTATCAGGCGGGGCGCAGGGCTCCTCCAGCAGGTCTTGCCTCAGGGGCTGCTTCCCCTGAGTTGGGCTGTGGGCAGGAACCCAGACACGCAGGATCAGGCCCCAACCACCTGCACATGTCTCTGCTGGGGAGGAGAGTGCTAGGGAACCTACGTCTGTCATACACTTTCTGGGCACCCAAGGAATCAGCCTCCGTGTGTGCGGGGCTGAAAACCCCAGCCAGGGGCCCTGGGAGCCTGGTGCTCTCCGTGTGCGCTGATTCTGGGCGGCCAAGAAACCGCTGGAGGAGCCCTGCAGTTGCCCTTCCCTTCCCTCTGACAGAGCTCTCACTGCTGGAGCCCTTGGCAGTGTGCAACCCACCACCCCCTAAGCCCTCCACGGGACCTAAGTGCAAAGGCAAGGCAGGATTGGAGCTGAGGCAAGGAAGGCACCAGTGGCGTCTCCCAGGCTCGCTCAGACAGCTCCTTCCTGGGAGGAGCCTAAAAGCAAGGCAAGTCTGGGCAAGGCGAGCCCCCGAGCAGCTCGCGCCAGAAACTCTGCCAGATCGGGCTCTGAGCAGAGCTAGAGCTCTGCCGTACTGGAGGCCCACTTAGCTCCGTGCAAGCAGGGCTTTCCTCTTGACTGGGCTCGGCTGCCTCCTCTTCTCCCGAGGAGGCTCGCTACACTGCTGGCTGTGCTCTCGCCTATCATCGCAGGGCTCCTCCAGCAGGTCTTGCCTCAGGGGCTGCTTCCCCTGAGTTGAGGCTGTGGGCGGGAACCCAGACACGCAGGATAAGGCCCCAACCACCTGCACATGTCTCTGCTGGGGAGGAGAGTGCTAGGGAACCTACGTCTCTCACACACTTTCTAGGCACCCACGGAGTCAGCCTCTGGAGTGGGGATGCAAAACCCAGCCAGGGGCCCTTGGAACCTGGTGCTCTCCGTGCGGAGCTTTGTCTGGGCGGCAAGGAACCGCTGAAGGAGCCCTGCTGTTGCCCTTCGCTTCCCTCTGACAGAGCTTTCACTGCTGGAGCCCTTGGCAGTGTGCAACCCACCAGCCCCTAAGCCCTCCTCAAGGACGCTTGGGACCTAAGTGCAAAGGCAAGGCAGGGGTAGAGCTGAAGCCAGGAAGGCGCCAGTGGCGTTTCCGAGCCTCACACAGCCTGCTCCTTCCTGGGAGGGAGCCTTAAAGCAAGGCAAGTCTGCGCAAGGCTCGCCTATGGCAGAGCATCTTGGTGCCAGGAACTCTGCCAGATCGGGCCTCTGAACAGAGCTAGAGATCTGCCGTACTGGAGTCGCACTTAGCTTCGTGTAAGCAGGGATTTCAGCTTGACGGGACTTGCTGCCTCCTCTTCCCCGAGGAGGCTCGCTTCCCTGCTGGCTGTGCACTCGCCTATCGGGGGCGCAGGGCTCCTCCAGCAGGTCTTGCCTCAGGGGCTGCTTCCCCTGAGTTGGGGCTGTGGGCAGGAACCCAGACACGCAGGATCAGGCCCCAAACACCTGCACATGTCTCTGCTGGGAGGAGAGTGCTAGGGAACCTACGTCTGTCATACACTTTCTGGGCACCCAAGGAATCAGCCTCCGTGTGTGCGGGCTGAAAACCCCAGCCAGGGGCCCTGGGAGCCTGGTGCTCTCCGTGTGGCGCTGAATCTGGGCGGCCAAGCAACCGCTGGAGGAGCCCTGCAGTTGCCCTTCCCTTCCCTCTGACAGAATTCTCACTGCTGGAGCCCTTGGCAGTGTGCAACCCACCAGCCCCTAAGCTCTCCTTAAGGAGGACTGGGACCTAAGTGCAAAGGCAAGGCAGGATTGGAGCTGAGGCAAGAAAGGCGCCAGTGGCGACTCCCAGGCTCCTGCTGCCTGCTCCTTCCTGGAGAGGCAGCCTAAAAGCAAGGCAAGTCTGGGCAAGGCTAGCCCCCGGCAGAGCAGCCTCGCGCCAGGAACTCTGCCAGATCGGGGCTCTGAGCAGAGCTAGAGCTCTGCCGTACTGGAGGCGCACTTAGCTCCGTGCAAGCAGGGCTTTCAACTTGACGGGGCTGGGCTGCCTCCTCTTCCCCGAGGAGGCTCGCTTCCCTGCTGGCTGTGCACTCGCCTATCAGGCGGGGGCGCAGGGCTCCTCCAGCAGGTCTTGCCTCAGGGGCTGCTTCCCCTGAGTTGGGGCTGTGGGCAGGAACCCAGACACGCAGGATCAGGCCCCAAACACCTGCACATGTCTCTGCTGGGGAGGAGAGTGCTAGGGAACCTACGTCTGTCATACACTTTCTGGGCACCCAAGGAATCAGCCTCCGTGTGTGCGGGCTGAAAACCCCAGCCAGGGGCCCTGGGAGCCTGGTGCTCTCGGTGCGGCGCTGATTCTAGGCGGCCTAGAAACCGCTGGAGGAGCCCTGCAGTTGCCCTTCCCTTCCCTCTGACAGAGCTCTCACTGCTGGAAGCCCTTGGCAGTGTGCAACCCACCACCCCTAAGCCCTCCCTAACGACGGCCTGGGCACCTATGTGCAAAGGCAAGGCAGGATTGGAGCTGAGGCAAGGAAAGGCACCAGTGGCGTCTCCCAGGCTCCGCTCAGACAGCTCCTTCCTGGGAGGGCAGCCTAAAAGCAAGGCAAGTCTGGGCAAGGCGAGCCCCCGGCAGAGCAGCCTCGCGCCAGAAACTCTGCCAGATCGGGCTCTGAGCAGAGCTAGAGCTCTGCCGTACTGGGAGGCCCACTTAGCTCCGTGCAAGCAGGGCTTTCCTCTTGACTGGGCTCGGCTGCCTCCTCTTCTCCCGAGGAGGCTCGCTACACTGCTGGCTGTGCTCTCGCCTATCAGGCGGGCGCGCAGGGCTCCTCCAGCAGGTCTTGCCTCAGGGGCTGCTTCCCCTGAGTTGAGGCTGTGGGCGGGAACCCAGACACGCAGGATAAGGCCCCAACCACCTGCACATGTCTCTGCTGGGGAGGAGAGTGCTAGGGAACCTACGTCTCTCACACACTTTCTAGGCACCCACGGAGTCAGCCTCTGGGAGTGTGGGGATGCAAAACCCAGCCAGGGGCCCTTGGAACCTGGTGCTCTCCGTGCGGAGCTTTGTCTGGGCGGCCAAGGAACCGCTGAAGGAGCCCTGCTGTTGCCCTTCGCTTCCCTCTGACAGAGCTTTCACTGCTGGAGCCCTTGGCAGTGTGCAACCCACCAGCCCCTAAGCCCTCCTCAAGGACGCTTGGGACCTAAGTGCAAAGGCAAGGCAGGGGTAGAGCTGAAGCCAGGAAGGCGCCAGTGGCGTTTCCGAGCCTCACACAGCCTGCTCCTTCCTGGGGAGGGAGCCTTAAAGCAAGGCAAGTCTGCGCAAGGCTCGCCTATGGCAGAGCATCTTGTGGCCAGGAACTCTGCCAGATCGGGCCTCTGAACAGAGCTAGAGATCTGCCGTACTGGAGTCGCACTTAGCTTCGTGTAAGCAGGGATTTCAGCTTGACGGGGACTTGCTGCCTCCTCTTCCCCCGAGGAGGCTCGCTTCCCTGCTGGCTGTGCACTCGCCTATCAGGCGGGGGGCGCAGGGCTCCTCCAGCAGGTCTTGCCTCAGGGGCTGCTTCCCCTGAGTTGGCGGCTGTGGCAGGACCCAGACCACGCAGGATCAGGCCCAAACACCTGCACATGTCTCTGCTGGGGAGGAGAGTGCTAGGGAACCTACGTCTGTCATACACTTTCTGGGCACCCAAGGAATCAGCCTCCGTGTGTGCGGGGCTGAAAACCCCAGCCAGGGGCCCTGGGAGCCTGGTGCTCTCCGTGTGGCGCTGAATCTGGGCGGCCAAGCAACCGCTGGAGGAGCCCTGCAGTTGCCCTTCCCTTCCCTCTGACAGAATTCTCACTGCTGGAGCCCTTGGCAGTGTGCAACCCACCAGCCCCTAAGCTCTCCTTAAGGAGGACTGGGACCTAAGTGCAAAGGCAAGGCAGGATTGGAGCTGAGGCAAGAAAGGCGCCAGTGGCGACTCCCAGGCTCCTGCTGCCTGCTCCTTCCTGGAGAGGCAGCCTAAAAGCAAGGCAAGTCTGGGCAAGGCTAGCCCCCGGCAGAGCAGCCTCGCGCCAGGAACTCTGCCAGATCGGGGCTCTGAGCAGAGCTAGAGCTCTGCCGTACTGGAGGCGCACTTAGCTCCGTGCAAGCAGGGCTTTCAACTTGACGGGGCTGGGCTGCCTCCTCTTCCCCGAGGAGGCTCGCTTCCCTGCTGGCTGTGCACTCGCCTATCAGGCGGGGCGCAGGCTCCTCCAGCAGGTCTTGCCTCAGGGGCTGCTTCCCCTGAGTTGGGGCTGTTCAGGGGGCTTGCGGGTCTCTCCATCGGAGGCTGACCGACTGACTGTGTGGAGACGTAGTTCCCTAGCACTCTCCTCCCCAGCAGAGACATGTGCAGGTGGTTGGGGCCTTATCCTGCGTGTCTGGGTTCCCGCCCACAGCCCTCAACTCAGGGGAAGCAGCCCCTGAGGCAAGACCTGCTGGAGGAGCCCTGCGCGCCCCGCCTGATAGGCGAGAGCACAGCCAGCAGTGTAGCGAGCCTCCTCGGGAGAAGAGGAGGCAGCCGAGCCCAGTCAAGAGGAAAGCCCTGCTTGCACGGAGCTAAGTGCGCCTCCAGTACGGCAGAGCTCTAGCTCTGCTCAGAGCCCCGATCTGGCAGAGTTCCTGGCGCGAGGCTGCTCTGCCGGGGGCTAGCCTTGCCCAGACTTGCCTTGCTTTTTAGGCTGCCTCTCCAGGAAGGAGCAGGCAGCAGGAGCCTGGGAGTCGCCACTGGCGCCTTTCTTGCCTCAGCTCCAATCCTGCCTTGCCTTTGCACTTAGGTCCCAGTCCTCCTTAAGGAGAGCTTAGGGGCTGGTGGGTTGCACACTGCCAAGGGCTCCAGCAGTGAGAATTCTGTCAGAGGGAAGGGAAGGGCAACTGCAGGGCTCCTCCAGCGGTTGCTTGGCCGCCCAGATTCAGCGCCACACGGAGAGCACCAGGCTCCCAGGGCCCCTGGCTGGGTTTTCAGCCCCGCACACACGGAGGCTGATTCCTTGGGTGCCCAGAAAGTGTATGACAGACGTAGGTTCCCTAGCACTCTCCTCCCCAGCAGAGACATGTGCAGGTGTTTGGGGCCTGATCCTGCGTGTCTGGGTTCCTGCCCACAGCCCCAACTCAGGGGAAGCAGCCCCTGAGGCAAGACCTGCTGGAGGAGCCCTGCGCCCCCGCCTGATAGGCGAGTGCACAGCCAGCAGGGAAGCGAGCCTCCTCGGGGAAGAGGAGGCAGCAAGTCCCCGTCAAGCTGAAATCCCTGCTGCTTACACGAAGCTAAGTGCGACTCCAGTACGGCAGATCTCTAGCTCTGTTCAGAGGCCCGATCTGGCAGAGTTCCTGGCACCAAGATGCTCTGCCATAGGCGAGCCTTGCGCAGACTTGCCTTGCTTTAAGGCTCCCTCCCCAGGAAGGAGCAGGCTGTGTGAGGCTCGGAAACGCCACTGGCGCCTTCCTGGCTTCAGCTCTACCCCTGCCTTGCCTTTGCACTTAGGTCCCAAGCGTCCTTGAGGAGGCTTAGGGGGGTGGGGTTGCACACTGCCAAGGGCTCCAGCAGTGAAAGCTCTGTCAGAGGAAGCGAAGGGGCAACAGCAGGGCTCCTTCAGCGGTTCCTTTCCAACGCCCAGACAAAGCTCCGCACGGAGAGCCACCAGGTTCCAAGGGCCCCTGGCTGGGTTTTGCATCCCCACACTCCCAGAGGCTGACTCCGTGGGTGCCTAGAAAGTGTGTGAGAGACGTAGTTCCCTAGCACTCTCCTCCCCAGCAGAGACATGTGCAGGGTGGTTGGGCCTTATCCTGCCTGGTGTCTGGTTCCCGCCCACAGCCTCAACTCAGGGGAAGCAGCCCCTGAGGCAAGACCTGCTGGAGGAGCCCTGCGCGCCCGCCTGATAGGCGAGAGCACAGCCAGCAGTGTAGCGAGCCTCCTCGGGAG
>NW_017196344.1:0-8539 GCF_001704415.2 Capra hircus
TGCTGCAACTCAAGAAGTTCCCCGACTTACCCGTCTCCACTCGAGAGGAAGCACGAGAGTCCCGCCCACATTCAGAGGAGAACCGTTACTGCCTCCTAGCTCAAGAGGAGGATCCTTTCCCTGCGGGTCGCGAAAGAATTCCCCGCCTTCCCGTCGCATCTCAAGAGGAGGCTCTCTCCAAAGGAAAAGGCGAGAGGAAACTCCAGGGTCGTGCCACCATTCCCAGAGTCCCCCAGATGTCTCAGTCCATTCCAGGGAAACCTGTTTTTCCCTGCACTGCCTCGACTTTCAAGCCGAGGATCGACTCACACCACGGTGGCACGTGGGACAGCCCTGTGGGAAAGCCTCGAGGGAAAGCCACAGATCCCTTGATCCATGCGAAGGGAAGCGTGACACTGCTGCTACAGCTCGGGAGGAAATCGAACGTGCATGCCCCCCACTCGAGACGAGGACTGACTCCCTGGGGAGACTCCAGAAGTACCCAAGATCCATGGCAGCACTAGAGAGGAATCCTCAGGTTCCGGCACCGACTCCACACAAGGTCTTAGGCCCCGGCATCGACGGAAGGGAATCCGAGAGGCCCCGAGCAACTCCATGGGACTGGCCTTTCCTGAGGCCACCAGAGCGTCCCTGAGGTCCCAGTCGTAAGTCGAGAGCACCTGCCGCAACTCGAGAAAATCCAGGAGGTTCCCCCTCCAGGCGAGATGAGGCCCATTTCTGCTGAGGCGTCTCGGGCTAATCACATCTACCCTCTGGAACTTCCAAAGGGTCTTCACACCCTTGCTGCAACTCAAGAAGTTCCCCGACATACCCGTCTCCACTCGAGAGGAAACACGAGAGTCCCGCCCACATCCAGAGGAGCCCCGTTTCCGCCTCTAGCTCGAGACGAGGGATCCTTTCCCTGCGTGGTCGGGAAAGAATTCCCGGCGTTCCCGTCGCATCTCAAGAGGAGGCGCTCTCCACAGGAAAGGCGAGAGGAACTCCAGGGTCGTGCCACCATTCCCAGAGTCCCCCAGATGTCTCAGTCCATTCCAGGGAAACCTGTTTTCCCTTCACTGCCTCGACTTTCAAGCCGAGGATCAACTCACACTACGGTGGCACGTGGGACAGCCCTGTGGGAAAGCCTCGTGGGAAAGCCTGTGGGAAGCCTCGAGGGAAAGCCACAGATCCCTTGATATACGCGAAGGGAAGCGTGACACTGCTGCTACAGGAAGCGCACGTGCATGCCCCCACTCGAGAGGAGGACTGACTCCCCTGGGGAGACTCCAGAAGTACCCAAGATCCATGTCAGCACTGGAGAGGAATCCTCAGGTTCCGGCACCGACTCCACACAAAGATCTTAGGCCCCGGCATCGAGGAGAGGAATCCCGAGAGGCCCCCGAGCAACTTGCATGGGACTGGCCTTTCCTGAGGCCACCAGAGCGGGTCCCTGAGTCCCCGTCGTAAGTCGAGAGCACCTGCCGCAACTCGAGAAAATCCAGGAGGTTCTCCCCTCCAGGCGAGATGAGGCCCATTTCCGCTGAGGTCTCGAGGCTAATCACACCTAACCTCTGGAACTTCCAAAGGGTCCTTCACACCCTTGCTGCAACTCAAGAAGTTCCTCGACATTCCCATCTCCACTCGAGAGGAAGACGAGCGTCCCGCCCTTCATCCAGAGGAGACCCTTTTCCGCCTCATAGCTGCAGACGAGGGATCCTTTTCCTGCGGGGTCGGGAAAGAATTCCCGGCGTTCCCGTCGCATCTCAAGAGGAGGCGCTCTCCACAGGAAAGGCGAGAGGGACTCAGGGTCGTGCCACCATTCCCAGAGTCCCCCAGATGTCTCAGTCCATTCCAGGGAAACCTGTTTTCCCTGCACTGCCTCGACTTTCAAGCCGAGGATCGACTCACACCACGGTGGCACGTGGGACAGCCCTGTGGGAAAGCCTCGAAAGAAAGCCTCGAGGGAAAGCCACAGATCCCTTGATCCACGCGAAGGGAAGCTGACACTGCTGCTACAGCTAGGGAAAAGCGCACGTGCATGGCCCCATCGAGATGAGGACTGACTCCTGGGGAGACTCCAGAAGTACCCCAAGATCCATGTCAGCACTGGAGAGGAATCCTCAGGTTCCGGCACGACTCCACACAAGGTCTTAGGCCCGGCATCGACGGGGAGAGGAATCCCGAGAGGCCCCCGAGCAACTCGAATGGGGACTGGCCTTTCCTGAGGCCACCAGAGCGGTCCCTGAGGTCCCTGTTGTAAGTCGAGAGCACCTGCCGCAACTCGAGAAAATCCAGGAGGTTCTCCCCTCCAGGCGAGATGAGGCCCATTTCCGCTGAGGCGTCTCGAGGCTAATCACATCTAACTCTGGAACTTCCAAAGGGTCCTTCACCCTTGCTGCAACTCAAGAAGTTCCCCGACCCCGTCTCCACTCGAGGAAGCACGAGAGTCCCGCCCACATCCAGAGGAGCCCGTTTCGCCTCCTAGCTCGAGAGGAGGGATCCTTTCCCTGCGTGGTCGGGAAAGAATTCCCGCGTTCCCGTCGCATCTCAAGAGGAGGCGCTCTCCACAGGAAAGGCGAGAGGAACTCCAGGGTCGTGCCACCATTCCCAGAGTCCCCAGATGTCTCAGTCCATTCCAGGGAAACCTGTTTTCCCTGCACTGCCTCGACTTTCAAGCCGAGGATCGACTCACACCACGGTGGCACGTGGGACAGCCCTGTGGGAAAGCCTCGTGGGAAAGCCTCGGAAAGCCACAGATCCCTTGATCCACGCGAAGGGAAGCGCGACACTGCTGCTACAGCTCGGGAGGAAAGCACGTGCATGCCCCCACTCGAGACGAGGACTGACTCCCTGGGAGACTCCAGAAGTACCCAAGATCCATGTCAGCACTGGAGAGGAATCCTCAGGTTTCGGCACCGACTCCACACAAGGTCTTAGGCCCCGGCATCGACGGGAGAGGAATCCGAGAGGCCCCCGAGCAACTCGCATGGGGACTGGCCTTTCCTGAGGCCACCAGAGCGGGTCCCTGAGGTCCCCGTCGTAAGTCGAGAGCACCGCAACTCGAGAAAATCCAGGAGGTTCTCCCCTCCAGGCGAGATGAGGCCCATTTCCGCTGAGGCGTCTCGAGGCTAATCACACCTAACCTCTGGAACTTCCAAAGGGTCCTTCACACCCTTGCTGCAACTCAAGAAGTTCCCCGACATACCCGTCTCCACTCGAGAGGAAGCACGAGAGTCCCGCCCATCCAGAGGAGCCCCGTTTCCGCCTCCTAGCTCGAGAGGAGGGATCCTTTCCCTGCGTGGTCGGGAAAGAATTCCCGGCGTTCCCGGCGCATCTCAAGAGGAGGCGCTCTCCACAGGAAAGGAGAGGAACTCGAGGGTCGTGCCACCATTCCCAGAGTCCGCCAGAAAATTCCTGTCGGGAATTTAAACCTAGCTATTCAGCCTTTTTCCTCCAGGACTTTCCACGTCAACGCCGTCCATCCATCGAATTCCCTGGATCCAGCGGCTGGACCCCGGCACACTGAGATATCTGGGGGACTCTTGGAAAGATGGCACGACACTGGAGTTTCTCTCGCCTTTCCTGTGGAGAGCGCCTCCTCTTGAGATGCGACGGGAACACGGGAATTCTTTCCGAACATACAGGGAAAGGATACCTCGAGGTAGGAGGCGGAAACGGGGCTCCTCTGGATGTGGGCGGGACTCTCGTGCTTCCTCTCGAGTGGAGTCAGGTATGGGGGAACTTCTTGAGTTGCAGCAAGGGTGTGAAGGACCCTTTGGAAGTTCCAGGGTTAGGTGTGATTAGCCTCGAGACGCCTCAGCGGAAATGGGCCTCATCTCGCCTGGAGGGGAGAACCTCCTGGATTTTCTCGAGTTGCGGCAGGTGCTCTTGACTTACGACGGGGACCTCAGGGACCCGCTCTGGTGGCCTCAGGAAAGGCCAGTCCCCATGCGAGTTGCTCGGGGCCTCTCGGGATTCCTCTCCCTTCGATGCCGGGCCTAAGACCTTGTGTGGAGTCGGTGCCGGAACCTGAGGATTCCTCTCCAGTGCTGACATGATCTTGGTACTTCTGGAGTCTCCCCAGGGGAGTCAGTCCTCGTCTCGAGTGGGGGCATGCACGTTCGCTTTCCTCCCGAGCTGTAGCAGAACTGTCACGCTTCCCTTCCTTGGATCAAGGGATCTGTGGCTTTCCTCGAGGCTTTGAGGCTTTCCCACGAGGCTTTCCCACAGGGCTGTCCCACGTGCCACCGTGGTGTGAGTCGATCCTCGGCTTGAAAGTCGAGGCAGTGCAGGGAAAACAGGTTTCCCTGGAATGGACTGAGACATCTGGGGGACTCTGGGAATGGTGGCACGACCCTGGAGTTCCTCTCGCCTTTCCTGTGGAGAGCGCCTCCTCTTGAGATGAGACAGGAACGCCGGGATTCTTTCCTGACCATGCAGGGAAAGGATCCCTCCTCTCGAGCTAGGAGGCGGAAACGGGGCTCCTCTGTATGTGGGCGGGACTCTCGTTCTTCCTCTCGAGTGGAGAGAGGTATGTGGGGGATCTTCTTGAGTTGCAGCAAGGGTGTGAAGGACCCTTTGGAAGTTCCAGAGGTTAGGTGTGATTAGACTCGAGACGTCTCAGCGGAAATGGGCCTCATCTCGACTGCAGGGGAGAACCTCCTGGGTTTTCTCGAGTTTCAGCAGGTGCTCTCCAGTTACGACCGGACTTATGTAACCCGCTCTGGTCCGCTCAGGTAATGCCAGTCGACTTGCGAGTTGCTAAGGGGCCTCTCGGGATTCCTCTCCGGTCGATGACGGGCCTAAGACCTTTTTTGGAATCGGTGCCCGAACCTGAGGTTTCCTCTCCAGTGCTGAAATGGATCTTGGGGTACTACTGGAGTCTCCACAGGGGAGTCATCTTCGTCTCCAATGGGGGCATGCACGTGCGCTTTTCTCCCGAGCATTAGGAGCAGAGTCAATTTTCCCGTTGGGTTGATCAAAGGGTTTCTGTTTTCCCTCGAGGCTTTCCCACGTGGCTTTCCCACGAGGCTTTCCCACAGGGCTGTCCCACGTGCCACCATCGTGTGAGTCGGTCCTCCGCGTGAACGTCGAGGCAGTGCAGGGTAAACAAGTTCCTCTGGAAAGGACTGAGTCATCTGGGGGACTCTTGGAATGGTGGAACGACCCTGGAGTTCCTCTCACCTTTCTTGTGGAGCGTGCCTCCTCTTGAGATGCGACAGGTACGACAGGAATTCTTTCCCGGCCAATCAGGGAAAGCATCCCTCACATTGAGCTAGGAGGGGGAATTGGGGCTCCTCTGGATGTGGGTGGTACCCTGGTGATTCCTATGTAGTGGCGACGGGTCTCTTCTGGATCTTCTTGAGTTGCAACAAGGGTGTGAAGGACCCTTTGGAAGTTCCAGAGGTTAGGTGTGATTAGCCTCGAGACGTCTCAGTGGAAATGGGCCTCATCTCGCCTGAAGGGGAGAATCTCCTTCATTTTCTCGAGTTGTGGCAGGTGCTCTCGACTTACGACGGGGACCTCAGGGACCCGTTCTGTTGGCCTTAGGAAGACCAGTCCCCATGCGAGTTGCTAGAGGCCTCTCGGGATTCCTCACCGGTAGATGCCGGGGCCCAAGACCTTCGTGTGGAGTGGGGGCCAGAACCTGAGTATTCCTCTCCAGTGCTGACATGTTTTTGGGATACTTCTGAAGTCTCCCAAGGGGAATCAGTCCTCGTCTCGAGTGGGGGGCATGTGCATGCTCTTTCCTCCCGAGCTGTAGCAGCAGTGTCATGCTTCCCGTCGCGTGGATCAATGGATCTGTGGCTTTTCCTCTAGGCTTTTCCTAGA
The DNA here is from genome assembly GCF_001704415.2 of Capra hircus. Lineage (NCBI taxonomy): Eukaryota > Metazoa > Chordata > Mammalia > Artiodactyla > Bovidae > Capra > Capra hircus. The sequence goes on from NW_017196344.1 coordinate 5,812, forward strand.
GGATTTCCCACGAGGCTTTCCCACAGGGCTGTCCCCCGTGCCACCGTGGTGTGAGGCGATCCTCGGCATGAAAGTTTAAGCACTCTGTAAAAACAAGATCCTCTGGAATGGACTGAGACATCTGGGGACGCTTGGAATGGTGGCACGACCATGGAGTTCCTCTCTCCCTTCCTGTGGAGAGCGCCTCCACCTGAGATGCGACGGGAATGCCGGAAGTTCTTTCCCGACCAAGCAGGGAAAGGATCCCTCATCTCTAGCTAGGAGGATGAAACGGGGCTACTCTGGATGTGGGCAGGACCCTCGTGTTTCCTCTCGAGTGGAGATGGGAATGTCGGGGAACTTCTTGAGTTGCAGCAAGGGTGTGAAGGACCCTTTGGAAGTTCCAGAGATTAGATGTAATTAGCCTCGAGACACCTCATTGGAAATGGGCCTCATCTCGCCTGGAGGGGAGAACCTCCTGGATTTTCTCGAGTTGCGGCAGGTGCTCCCGACTTACGACGGGGACCTCAGGGACCCGCTCTGGTGACTTCATCAAAGTCCAGTCCCCATGCCAGATGCTGGGGGCTTCTCTTGATAACTCTCCTGTTGATGCCCGGCCGAACAACTTGTGTGGATTCGGGCCGGAACCTGAGGTTTCCTCAGCAGTGCTGACATGGATATTGGGGTTCTTCTGGAGTCTCACCTGGAGAGTCAATCCTCCTCTCAAGTGAGGGCACGCACGTGTGCTTTCCTCCCGAGCTGTAGCAGCAGGGTCACGCTTCCCGTCGTGTGGATCAAGGGATCTGTGGCTTTCCCTGGAGGCTTTCCCACGAGGCTTTCTCACAGGGCTTTCCCTCGTGCCACCGTGGTGTGAGTTGATCCTCAGCGTGAAAGACGAGGCAGTGCAGGGAAAACAGGTTCCTCTGAATTGGACTGATGCTGGGAGCCAGTATGAGGACTCCGCCCGTGATAACGTCATGAGGAAGAAAGCTGACATAGGCATGGTGTGTTCAGACTTCAGGGACCCCTCTGGAAGTTCCTATGCACGTACCCCAACAAAAATCTGCCGGCTTTTTTCTCTGCTTTTCCACTCTTCTGACATTTTCTGGAAAAAGTCAATTCAGGGCTTTAGTCTTCTGCATTTGAAAGAGTGTTTCAATCCAAAAACCCCTCTGAATGCTTTCTAGCCTGCCTGCAGGACTCGTACAGCTGGGCATGTGATTGTTTGAGGCCTCCTTTCCCCAGGAGGCACAGGAAGCTTAAAGCATCCTAGGAATGTAGGGGCATCCGAGGAGTCAAAATCTTTATAATAGGACTGATTAAAAGTTTCATTTTTTGGGTCAATGCTTGCTGCTAAATTTTCATATCCTTTATTTTTAGATAGAGTTGGTATATTAAAAAAACAAGTAGTAGACCTGGTATTAGCAACATTAGATCTTTGAGTTAAGTACCTTCTTTGTTATAACCCACTGCACCTTTGTTCTATAGAGATGTAACTTTAATGCTTTAAGGAAATGCAGATTAAAGAAAAACACTTCAGAGGAAACAAAATTAACATTCATTAAGGAAGAGAGCCAAAAAGTGTTTAACAAGCCTCTTGGCCAGAAGATAATGTAAATCACCAGAGACCTTTTGTATACAAAATAATGTACAGAAAGAGTCTGGGTGCGAACGCTACATAATTTTGTGTTACCCATTGAACTCCATGTTTTATCAAAAGTATAAAAGGCTTTATGAACAATAAAGGATGGGGCCAGTTTCTCGGACCAGTTTCTCGAACTAGTCTCTCGGCCTGGTTTCTTGGGACTCAGGCTCCCCCCGTGTCTTTTTCTCTCTTTCTTCTTCTCTCCCTTTCCTTCTCTCTGCTTTTTACTTTAACTTCAGGCTGAATCTCCACCAGGGCGCGGAGGCTCGTCAGGTCTACTTACTTGCCTGGCTGTTAAGACCTGCACGAAAGGGAGCTTAAGGCGAGGCACCCTTAGATATTCAAGCAGGGGCTGGTGGCCCAACGTAGATGGTGAAAATTCCTTGTCTGGAATTTTATTGGTCTTCCACGTAAACCAAGCTATTCAGCCCTTTTCCTCCAGTTAATCTTCTTACTACACTATAATTTCTTAATCTAATCTTACATTAATAAATAAAAAAGACTTTCCACGACAACGCCGTCCATCCGTCGAATTCCCTGGATCCAGCGGGCTGGACCCCGGCAGACTGAGATATCTGGGGGACTCTTGGAATGGTGGCACGACCCTGGAGTTCCTCCGCCTTTCCTGTGGAGAGCGCCTCCTCATGAGATGCGACGGAACACCGGGAATTCTTTCCCGAACATGCAGGGAAAGGATACCTGACCTCGAGGTGTGAGGCGGAAACGGGGCTCCTCTGGATGTGGGCGGGATTCTCGTGCTTCTTCTCGAGTGGAGTCAGGTATGTCGGAGAACTTCTTGAGTTGCAGCAAGGGTGCGAAGGAACCTTTGGAAGTTCCAGATGTTAGGTATGGTTAGCCTCGAGACGCCTCAGAGGAAAAGGGCCTCATCTCGCCTGGAGGGAGAACGTCCTGGATTTTTCTCGAGTTGCGGCAGGTGCTCTTGACTTACTACGGGACCTCAGGACCCGCTCTGGTGGCCTCAGGAAAGGCCAGTCCCCATGCAAGTTGCTCGGGGGCCTCTCGGATTCCTCTCCGTCATCCTAAGACCCCCTGGACCCCCCCTTTCCTCTCCAGTGCTGACATGGATCTTGGTACTTCTGGAGT
>NW_017196345.1:0-8538 GCF_001704415.2 Capra hircus
GCGCCTATGGCAGAGCATCTTGGTGCAGGAACTCTGCCAGATCGGGCCTCTGAACAGAGCTAGAGATCTGCCGTACTGGAGTCGCACTTAGCTTCGTGGAAGCAGGGATTTCAGCTTGACGGGGACTTGCTGCCTCCTCTTCCCCCGAGGAGGCTCGCTTCCCTGCTGGCTGTGCACTCGCCTATCAGGGCGGGGGCGCAGGGCTCCTCCAGCAGGTCTTGCCTCAGGGGCTGCTTCCCCTGAGTTGGGGCTGTGGGCAGGAACCCAGACACGCAGGATCAGGCCCCAAACACCTGCACATGTCTCTGCTGGGGAGGAGAGTGCTAGGGAACCTACGTCTGTCATACACTTTCTGGGCACCCAAGGAATCAGCCTCCGTGTGTGCGGGGCTGAAAACCCCAGCCAGGGGACCTGGGAGCCTGGTGCTCTCCGTGTGGCGCTGAATCTGGGGCGGCCAGCAACCGCTGGAGGAGCCCTGCAGTTGCCCTTCCCTTCCCTCTGACAGAATTCTCACTGCTGGAGCCCTTGGCAGTGTGCAACCCACCAGCCCCTAAGCTCTCCTTAAGGAGGACTGGGACCTAAGTGCAAAGGCAAGGCAGGATTGGAGCTGAGGCAAGAAAGGCACCAGTGGCGACTCCCAGGCTCCCTGCTGCCTGCTCCTTCCTGGAGAGGCAGCCTAAAAGCAAGGCAAGTCTGGGCAAGGCTAGCCCCCGGCAGAGCAGCCTCGCGCCAGGAACTCTGCCAGATCGGGGCTCTGAGCAGAGCTAGAGCTCTGCCGTACTGGAGGCGCACTTAGCTCCGTGCAAGCAGGGCTTTCAACTTGACGGGGCTGGCTGCCTCCTCTTCTCCCCGAGGAGGCTCGCTACCCTGCTGGCTGTGCACTCGCCTATCAGGGGGGCGGCAGGGCTCCTCCAGCAGGTCTTGCCTCAGGGGCTGCTTCCCCTGAGTTGGGGCTGTGGGCGGAACCCAGACACGCAGGATAGGCCCCAACCACCTGCACATGTCTCTGCTGGGGAGGAGAGTGCTAGGGAACCTACGTCTCTCACACACTTTCTAGGCACCCACGGAGTCAGCCTCTGGGAGTGTGGGGATGCAAAACCAGCCAGGGGCCCTTGGAACCTGGTGCTCTCCGTGCGGAGCTTTGTCTGGGCGGCCAAGGAACCGCTGAAGGAGCCCTGCTGTTGCCCTTCGCTTCCCTCTGACAGAGCTTTCACTGCTGGAGCCCTTGGCAGTGTGCAACCCCAGCCCCTAAGCCTCCTCAAGGACGCTTGGGACCTAAGTGCAAAGGCAAGGCAGGGGTAGAGCTGAAGCCAGGAAGGCGCCAGTGGCGTTTCCGAGCCTCACACAGCCTGCTCCTTCCTGGGGAGGGAGCCTTAAAGCAAGGCAAGTCTGCGCAAGGCTCGCCTATGGCAGAGCATCTTGGTGCCAGGAACTCTGCCAGATCGGGCCTCTGAACAGAGCTAGAGATCTGCCGTACTGGAGGCGCACTTAGCTTCGTGTAAGCAGGGATTTCAGCTTGACGGGGACTTGCTGCCTCCTCTTCCCCCGAGGAGGCTCGCTTCCCTGCTGGCTGTGCACTCGCCTATCAGGCGGGGGCGCAGGGCTCCTCCAGCAGGTCTTGCCTCAGGGGCTGCTTCCCCTGAGTTGGGCTGTGGGCAGGAACCCAGACACGCAGGATCAGGCCCCAACCACCTGCACATGTCTCTGCTGGGGAGGAGAGTGCTAGGGAACCTACGTCTGTCATACACTTTCTGGGCACCCAAGGAATCAGCCTCCGTGTGTGCGGGGCTGAAAACCCAGCCAGGGGCCCTGGGAGCCTGGTGCTCTCGGTGGCGCTGATTCTGGCGGCCTAGAAACCGCTGGAGGAGCCCTGCAGTTGCCCTTCCTTCCTCTGACAGAGCTTCACTGCTGAAGCCCTTGGCAGTGTGCAACCCACCACCCCCTAAGCCTCCCCAACCGCCTGGCACCTATGTGCAAAGGCAAGGCAGGATTGGAGCTGAGGCAAGGAAGGCACCAGTGGCGTCTCCCAGGCTCGCTCAGACAGCTCCTTCCTGGGGAGGGAGCCTAAAAGCAAGGCAAGTCTGGGCAAGGCGAGCCCGGCCGAGCAGCCTCGCGCCAGAAACTCTGCCAGATCGGGGCTCTGAGCAGAGCTAGAGCTCTGCCGTACTGGAGGCACTTAGCTCCGTGCAAGCAGGGCTTTCCTCTTGACTGGGCTCGGCTGCCTCCTCTTCTCCGAGGAGGCTCGCTACTGCTGGCTGTGCTCTCGCCTATCAGGCGGGCGCGCAGGGCTCCTCCAGCAGGTCTTGCCTCAGGGGCTGCTTCCCCTGAGTTGAGGCTGTGGGCGGGAACCCAGACACGCAGGATAAGGCCCCAACCACCTGCACATGTCTCTGCTGGGGAGGAGAGTGCTAGGGAACCTACGTCTCTCACACACTTTCTAGGCACCCACGGAGTCAGCCTCTGGGAGTGTGGGGATGCAAAACCCAGCCAGGGGCCCTTGGAACCTGGTGCTCTCCGTGCGGAGCTTTGTCTGGGCGGCCAAGGAACCGCTGAAGGAGCCCTGCTGTTGCCCTTCGCTTCCCTCTGACAGAGCTTTCACTGCTGGAGCCCTTGGCAGTGTGCAACCCACCAGCCCCTAAGCCCTCCTCAAGGACGCTTGGGACCTAAGTGCAAAGGCAAGGCAGGGGTAGAGCTGAAGCCAGGAAGGCGCCAGTGGCGTTTCCGAGCCTCACACAGCCTGCTCCTTCCTGGGGAGGGAGCCTTAAAGCAAGGCAAGTCTGCGCAAGGCTCGCCTATGGCAGAGCATCTTGGTGCCAGGAACTCTGCCAGATCGGGCCTCTGAACAGAGCTAGAGATCTGCCGTACTGGAGTCGCACTTAGCTTCGTGTAAGCAGGGATTTCAGCTTGACGGGGACTTGCTGCCTCCTCTTCCCCGAGGAGGCTCGCTTCCCTGCTGGCTGTGCACTCGCCTATCAGGCGGGGGCGCAGGGCTCCTCCAGCAGGTCTTGCCTCAGGGGCTGCTTCCCCTGAGTTGGGGCTGTGGGCAGGAACCCAGACACGCAGGATCAGGCCCAAACACCTGCACATGTCTCTGCTGGGGAGGAGAGTGCTAGGGAACCTACGTCTGTCATACACTTTCTGGGCACCCAAGGAATCAGCCTCCGTGTGTGCGGGCTGAAAACCCCAGCCAGGGGCCTGGGAGCCTGGTGCTCTCGTGTGGCGCTGAATCTGGGCGGCCAAGAACCGCTGGAGGAGCCCTGCAGTTGCCCTTCCCTTCCCTCTGACAGAATTCTCACTGCTGGAGCCCTTGGCAGTGTGCAACCCACCAGCCCCTAAGCTCCTTAAGGAGGACTGGGACCTAAGTGCAAAGGCAAGGCAGGATTGGAGCTGAGGCAAGAAAGGCGCCAGTGGCGACTCCCAGGCTCCTGCTGCCTGCTCCTTCCTGGAGAGGCAGCCTAAAAGCAAGGCAAGTCTGGGCAAGGCTAGCCCCCGGCAGAGCAGCCTCGCGCCAGGAACTCTGCCAGATCGGGCTCTGAGCAGAGCTAGAGCTCTGCCGTACTGGAGGCGCACTTAGCTCCGTGCAAGCAGGGCTTTCAACTTGACGGGGCTGGGCTGCCTCCTCTTCCCCGAGGAGGCTCGCTTCCCTGCTGGCTGTGCACTCGCCTATCAGGCGGGGGCGCAGGGCTCCTCCAGCAGGTCTTGCCTCAGGGGCTGCTTCCCCTGAGTTGGGGCTGTGGGCGGGAACCCAGACACGCAGGATAAGGCCCCAACCACCTGCACATGTCTCTGCTGGGGAGGAGAGTGCTAGGGAACCTACGTCTCTCACACACTTTCTAGGCACCCACGGAGTCAGCCTCGGGAGTGTGGGGATGCAAAACCCAGCCAGGGGCCCTTGGAAGTGGTGCTCTCCGTGCGGAGCTTTGTCTGGGCGGCCAAGGAACCGCTGAAGGAGCCCTGCTGTTGCCCTTCGCTTCCCTCTGACAGAGCTTTCACTGCTGGAGCCCTTGGCAGTGTGCAACCCACCAGCCCCTAAGCCCTCCTCAAGGACGCTTGGGACCTAAGTGCAAAGGCAAGGCAGGGGTAGAGCTGAAGCCAGGAAGGCGCCAGTGGCGTTTCCGAGCCTCACACAGCCTGCTCCTTCCTGGGGAGGGAGCCTTAAAAGCAAGGCAAGTCTGCGCAAGGCTCGCCTATGGCAGAGCATCTTGGTGCCAGGAACTCTGCCAGATCGGGCTCTGAACAGAGCTAGAGATCTGCCGTACTGGAGTCGCACTTAGCTTCGTGAAGCAGGGATTTCAGCTTGACGGGGACTTGCTGCCTCCTCTTCCCCCGAGGAGGCTCGCTTCCCTGCTGGCTGTGCACTCGCCTATCAGGCGGGGGCGCAGGGCTCCTCCAGCAGGTCTTGCCTCAGGGGCTGCTTCCCCTGAGTTGGGCTGTGGGCAGGAACCCAGACACGCAGGATCAGGCCCCAAACACCTGCACATGTCTCTGCTGGGGAGGAGAGTGCTAGGGAACCTACGTCTGTCATACACTTTCTGGGCACCCAAGGAATCAGCCTCCGTGTGTGCGGGGCTGAAAACCCAGCCAGGGGCCTGGGAGCCTGGTGCTCTCCGTGTGGCGCTGAATCTGGGCGGCCAAGCAACCGCTGGAGGAGCCCTGCAGTTGCCCTTCCCTTCCCTCTGACAGAATTCTCACTGCTGGAGCCCTTGGCAGTGTGCAACCCACCAGCCCCTAAGCTCTCCTTAAGGAGGACTGGGACCTAAGTGCAAAGGCAAGGCAGGATTGGAGCTGAGGCAAGAAAGGCGCAGTGGCGACTCCCAGGCTCCTGCTGCCTGCTCCTTCCTGGAGAGGCAGCCTAAAAGCAAGGCAAGTCTGGGCAAGGCTAGCCCCCGGCAGAGCAGCCTCGCGCCAGGAACTCTGCCAGATCGGGGCTCTGAGCAGAGCTAGAGCTCTGCCGTACTGGAGGCGCACTTAGCTCCGTGCAAGCAGGGCTTTCAACTTGACGGGGCTGGGCTGCCTCCTCTTCCCCGAGGAGGCTCGCTTCCCTGCTGGCTGTGCACTCGCCTATCAGGCGGGGGCGCAGGGCTCCTCCAGCAGGTCTTGCCTCAGGGGCTGCTTCCCCTGAGTTGGGGCTGTGGGCAGGAACCCAGACACGCAGGATCAGGCCCCAACCACCTGCACATGTCTCTGCTGGGGAGGAGAGTGCTAGGGAACCTACGTCTGTCATACACTTTCTGGGCACCCAAGGAATCAGCCTCCGTGTGTGCGGGGCTGAAAACCCCAGCCAGGGGCCCTGGGAGCCTGGTGCTCTCGGTGCGGCGCTGATTCTGGGCGGCCAAAAACCGCTGGAGGAGCCCTGCAGTTGCCCTTCCCTTCCCTCTGACAGAGCTCTCACTGCTGAAGCCCTTGGCAGTGTGCAACCCACCACCCCCTAAGCCTCCCCAACGACGCCTGGCACCTAAGTGCAAAGGCAAGGCAGGATTGGAGCTGAGGCAAGGAAGGCGCCAGTGGCGTCTCCCAGGCTCGCTCAGACAGCTCCTTCCTGGGAGGGAGCCTAAAAGCAAGGCAAGTCTGGGCAAGGCGAGCCCCCGGCAGAGCAGCCTCGCGCGCAGAAACTCTGCCAGATCGGGCTCTGAGCAGAGCTAGAGCTCTGCCGTACTGGAGGCGCACTTAGCTCCGTGCAAGCAGGGCTTTCCTCTTGACTGGGCTCGGCTGCCTCCTCTTCCCCGAGGAGGCTCGCTACCTGCTGGCTGTGCTCTCGCCTATCAGGCGGGGGCGCAGGGCTCCTCCAGCAGGTCTTGCCTCAGGGGCTGCTTCCCCTGAGTTGGGGCTGTGGGCGGGAACCCAGACACGCAGGATCAGGCCCCAACCACCTGCACATGTCTCTGCTGGGGAGGAGAGTGCTAGGGAACCTACGTCTGTCATACACTTTCTGGCACCCAAGGAATCAGCCTCCGTGTGTGCGGGCTGAAAAACCCCCAGGGGCCCTGGAGCCTGGTGCTCTCCGTGCGGCGCTGTCTGGCGGCCAAAACCGCTGGAGGAGCCCTGCAGTTGCCCTTCCCTTCCCTCTGACAGAGCTTCTCACTGCTGGAGCCCTTGGCAGTGTGCAACCCACCAGCCCCTAAGCCCTCCTCAAGGACGCTGGGACCTAAGTGCAAAGGCAAGGCAGGATTGGAGCTGAGGCAGGAAGGCGCCAGTGGCGTTCCCAGGCTCGCTGCTGCTCCTTCCTGGGAGGGAGCCTAAAAGCAAGGCAAGTCTGGCAAGGCGAGCCCCCGGCAGAGCAGCCTCGCGCCAGGAACTCTGCCAGATCGGGCTCTGAGCAGAGCTAGAGCTCTGCCGTACTGGAGGCGCACTTAGCTCCGTGCAAGCAGGGCTTTCAGCTTGACGGGGGCTGGCTGCCTCCTCTTCCCCCCCGAGGAGGCTCGCTTCCCTGCTGGCTGTGCACTCGCCTATCAGGCGGGGGGCAGGGCTCCTCCAGCAGGTCTTGCCTCAGGGGCTGCTTCCCCTGAGTTGGGGCTGTGGGCGGGAACCCAGACACGCAGGATAAGGCCCCAAACACCTGCACATGTCTCTGCTGGGAGGAGAGTGCTAGGGAACCTACGTCTCTCACACACTTTCTAGGCACCCACGGAATCAGCCTCTGGGAGTGTGGGATGCAAAACCCAGCCAGGGGCCTTGGAACCTGGTGCTCTCCGTGCGGAGCTTTGTCTGGCGGCCAAGGAACCGCTGAAGGAGCCCTGCTGTTGCCCTTCGCTTCCCTCTGACAGAGCTTTCACTGCTGGAGCCCTTGGCAGTGTGCAACCCACCAGCCCCTAAGCCCCTCCTCAAGGACGCTGGGACCTAAGTGCAAAGGCAAGGCAGGGGTAGAGCTGAAGGCCAGGAAGGCGCCAGTGGCGTTCCGAGCCTCACACAGCCTGCTCCTTCCTGGGGAGGGAGCCTTAAAGCAAGGCAAGTCTGCGCAAGGCTCGCCTATGGCAGAGCATCTGGTGCCAGGAACTCTGCCAGATCGGGCCTCTGAACAGAGCTAGAGATCTGCCGTACTGGAGTCGCACTTAGCTTCGTGTAAGCAGGGATTTCAGCTTGACGGGGACTTGCTGCCTCCTCTTCCCCCGAGGAGGCTCGCTTCCCTGCTGGCTGTGCACTCGCCTATCAGGCGGGGCAGGGCTCCTCCAGCAGGTCTTGCCTCAGGGGCTGCTTCCCTGAGTTGGGGCTGTGGGCAGGAACCCAGACACGCAGGATCAGGCCCCAAACACCTGCACATGTCTCTGCTGGGGAGGAGAGTGCTAGGGAACCTACGTCTGTCATACACTTTCTGGGCACCCAAGGAATCAGCCTCCGTGTGTGCGGGCTGAAAACCCCAGCCAGGGGCCTGAGGCCTGGTGCTCTCCGTGTGGCGCTGAATCTGGGCGGCCAAGCAACCGCTGGAGGAGCCCTGCAGTTGCCCTTCCCTTCCCTCTGACAGAATTCTCACTGCTGGAGCCCTTGGCAGTGTGCAACCCACCAGCCCCTAAGCTCTCCTTAAGGAGGACTGGGACCTAAGTGCAAAGGCAAGGCAGGATTGGAGCTGAGGCAAGAAAGGCGCCAGTGGCGACTCCCAGGCTCCTGCTGCCTGCTCCTTCCTGGAGAGGCAGCCTAAAAGCAAGGCAAGTCTGGGCAAGGCTAGCCCCGGCAGAGCAGCCTCGCGCCAGGAACTCTGCCAGATCGGGGCTCTGAGCAGAGCTAGAGCTCTGCCGTACTGGAGGCGCACTTAGCTCCGTGCAAGCAGGGCTTTCAACTTGACGGGGCTGGGCTGCCTCCTCTTCCCCCGAGGAGGCTCGCTTCCCTGCTGGCTGTGCACTCGCCTATCAGGCGGGGGCGCAGGGCTCCTCCAGCAGGTCTTGCCTCAGGGGCTGCTTCCCCTGAGTTGGGGCTGTGGGCAGGAACCCAGACACGCAGGATCAGGCCCCAACCACCTGCACATGTCTCTGCTGGGAGGAGAGTGCTAGGGAACCTACGTCTGTCATACACTTTCTGGGCACCCAAGGAATCAGCCTCCGTGTGTGCGGGGCTGAAAACCCCAGCCAGGGGCCCTGGGAGCCTGGTGCTCTCGGTGCGGCGCTGATTCTAGGCGGCCTAGAAACCGCTGGAGGAGCCCTGCAGTTGCCCTTCCCTTCCCTCTGACAGAGCTCTCACTGCTGAAGCCCTTGGCAGTGTGCAACCCACCACCCCTAAGCCCTCCCCACGCCTGGCACCTATGTGCAAAGGCAAGGCAGGATTGGAGCTGAGGCAAGGAAGGCACCAGTGGCGTCTCCCAGGCTCGCTCAGACAGCTCCTTCCTGGGGAGGGAGCCTAAAAGCAAGGCAAGTCTGCGCAAGGCGAGCCCCGGCAGAGCAGCTCGCGCCAGAAACTCTGCCAGATCGGGCTCTGAGCAGAGCTAGAGCTCTGCCGTACTGGAGGCGCACTTAGCTCCGTGCAAGCAGGGCTTTCAACTTGACGGCTGGGCTGCCTCCTCTTCCCCGAGGAGGCTCGCTTCCCTGCTGGCTGTGCACTCGCCTATCAGGC
>NW_017196346.1:0-8535 GCF_001704415.2 Capra hircus
CCGCCCTCCCGCCCCTCCCCTCATCCCGCCCATCCCCGCCCCTCCCCGCCCCTCCCCTCCCGCCCATCCCCGCCCTCCCCGCCCCCGCCCCTCCGCCCTCCCCATCCCGCCCGCCCCGCCCATCCCCGCCCATCCCCGCCATCCCCGCCCATCCCGCCCATCCCCGCCATCCCGCCCCATCCCCCGCCCATCCATCCCCGCCCATCCCCGCCCATCCCGCCCATCCCCCGCATCCCCGCCCCCCGCCCCCCATCCCCGCCCCCCCGCCCCGCCCCCCCGCCTTCCCCAGGGTGCCCCCAGAAGAGTGGGGATGGGGGCGTTCCCAGAGGAGATGTCATAAGACCGTCAGGGCATCCTGTCTGTGGCGCCTTAGAACGCTTTCTGGCAGAACTGGAAAATCAAAGTGGATGCCGGTGATCTTCCGCAACGTCACCGGGACGGACCTGGGCCCCCAAGGTCCAAGGATGCACCCCTGCGCCTGCGGGCCGCCTGGCGGGCCCCTGTGGGACAAAGAGCGTGGGCCTGGGATCGATCTCCAGTCCCTCCTAGTCCCTGTTCCACTAACGAGGCGAACGACTGGGATTAGGATGGACGGGACCCACGGGCAAAAACGCGGTTTGGGGTACGTCTGCCTCGCTCCTTTCTGGGCCCTTTGCCAGCGGAACCCACGGCAAACAGCCCTGAGACCACAAGCGGAAAGCGTCATACAGGAGGACGCGCCACGAAGCGCTGGCAGGCCGGGGGGCCATCACCTGACTCGGAAAAGTGGCCGTGCTCTCTTCTTCTAAAGATGCAAACTCAATCTCCAGCGACAGGAGAGGTGTCCAGTCCTCGCCGCTCCCGGACTCGCGCCGCCAGCCAGCGCCGGCTCCCGAAACGCTCCCTCCGGGCGCGTGCGGAGTCGCAGCCGTCGTCAGTCGTGTCTGATCTTGGCAACCTCATGGACTGCAGCCCCCAGGCTCCTCCGTCCATGAGAATTTTCAGGCAAGAATACTGGAGTGGTTTGTCATTTTCTTCTCCAGGGGATTTTCCTGACCCAGGAACGAACCCTGGGTCTCCCGCATTGCGGGCAGACGCGTTACCGTCTGAGCCACCAGGAAAGCCCAGCGGGAAGGGATGAGTTCAAGGCAGCCCCAGGTGGCTCCGAATCACGGCTGGAAGTTCCCTGGGATCGGTCCCGGTCTCGAGCCTGTTGTCGAGAAGGGAACAGCGCGAGTCGCTGAAACGCCCTAGCGCCTCCCAGGACGTCTGCCTCAAAGCAGGCTCCCCAGCCCATTCAACATGCCGTGGCCGCGCGACCTGGGCCGCAGAGGAAACGCGGCCATCGGGGAGCTGGAAGTGCCTGGCCTTGGAGGCTGCCTCCAAGGAGACGCGCCCGGGTTGACCCCGACGGGCGGCGCACACGCAGCCCAGGGACCCTGCGTGGTCCCTGCTCATGGGACTGACTGGATTGTGAAACGGCAACCGTGAACTACTGGGGAAAAGCGTGCGTGAATAATCTATATTCTGCAGTTTCGGAGTGGCGTCCTTGCGAGGAACTTGTTTATAAAGTCCGGAAGTCATAAAGAAGTGAAGAATAAATGGCTACAAACTGATCTTTACATATTTCACGAGGTCCAGTGATAAATGTATCCGGAGAGCACTCATGCAAATTTACATGCTTAATAAATTTTGAGGTCAGCTTTGCTTAAATTAAAGGCAAAGTAGTTGGAAGACTATTATGAGGAACCAGGCTGGTAAATCCTTTGCCTTTAGCTTCTCTTCTTTTCTCAGCTAATTTTTAGGCCCCCTCAGACAACCATTTCGCCTTTTTGCATTTCTTTTTTTGGGGGGATGGTCTTGCTCCCTGTCTCCTGTACAGTGTCACGAACCTCCTCCTTTCATAGTTCATCCAGTCATCTCATCCTCTGTTATTCCTTCTCTTCCTGCCTTCAGTCTTTCCCAGCATCAGAGTCTTTTCTAATGAGTCAGTTCTTCGCATCAGGTGGCCAAAATATTGGAGTTTCAGCGTTCAGTCCTTCCAATGAATATTCAGGACTGATTTCCTTTAGGATGGACTGGTTGGGTCTCCTTGCAGTCCAAGGGACTCTCAAGAGTCTTCAAAAGCATCAGTTCTTCAGCACTCAGCCTTTATAGTCCAACTCTCACATCCATACATGACAACTGGAAAAACCATAGCTTTGACTAGATGGACCTCTGTTGGCAAAGTAATGTTTTTGCTTTTTAATATGCTCTCTAGGTTGGTCATAGCTTTTCTTCCCAAGGAGCAAGCATCTTTTAATTTTGTGGCTGCAGTCACCATCTGCAGTCATTTTGGAGCCAAGAAAATAGTCTCTCACTGTTTCCGTTGTTGTCCGCAAATCACATCTGTGTGCTGGCCCCTCCCACCATCTGGCAGGAGATTAGGTGCAGGGACCTGCTCAGCACGTCTGCCCTGAGTATCACAAAAGACCAGGGAATGCAGAAGATGGAAAGGGAAGCGGTCCAGGTGAGGGGACCACACTCAGGATGAGCTTGCTACAGTTTGGCTTCACTTACTGGAAAAAGAGGGAGACTGCCATGTGCAGCTAGACTTCTGCAGAAACTGGAGACTGCCGGGAATCCTGGACTTGTCTTGAAAGTGAAAGTGTTAGCTGCTCAGTTGCGTCTGACTCTTTGTGACCCCATGGACTCTGGCCCACAGACTCCTCTGTCCATGGGACTCTCCAAACAAGAATACTGGAGTGGGTGGCCATTTCCTTCTCTTAATGCTTGTTAAACAGCCCTCTGCTTGTAGCCGTCTTCATGGCACAAGCTCGCTTTAACTACTTCTTTTTTTGCACATCTCATACCCTTCAAGATTCACACAGCCTAAACTTTAAGATGTGGCCCGGTTATTTTCAAAGAGCTTGGAGGCAGTTGTGTCTATTTCAAGCTTGAGCTAGGTAAGACTTGCCGGGACCACTTCCTTCAAAACTGGACCTGTGTAGGGTCCTGTGAATGACTGATCTCAGATGAGCAAAAATTCCACCCTTGGATCATGCTAAGTGCCACCAGCTTTGAACACACCTCCCATGAAGAAGTAACATCCCGTTACCCAGATACATCAGCACAGAATACTAACTGACTTACCTTTCCTCACATCCAATCACCTTTCCCTGCACCTAAAGCCATCCAGCCTCTTTATCCCATGAATATCTCTGACCCTGGCTTTTCAGGGAGGGGGATCTGAGACTTGTTCTCCCATCTCCTTCTTGGCTGCTCTGCGAACAGCTTTTCTTGCCACAGACCTCAGTGTCTCAGGATTTGGTTCGCTGTGCATCAAGCACATGAACCTAGTTTGCTAACATGAGTACCAGTGTTTCTCGTCTTTATTTTTACGAAAGATCCTCTTATCTGGGAGCAGAGACAGCTTTTAACTTTTCCTTTGGATTAGACTATGTCAGTAAAGTTGACATCGATGAATTCTAAAGTTCTGTATGTGAAGATGTATAGTGGCAAGTTCAATTAGAATCTCTCCATATTACATTTTTTAAAATTCCAAAAGAGAAGGCTGTACCCTCCCAGAGTACACGCCCACACAGTGTGTGCCCCAGCTCAACATTCACGTGAGAGTCAGCTCCAGAGTCCACAGCAGAGCTGAGTGTCAGGAGAGACAACCAAGGAAGAAGCCCAGTGCACTGGATCCTGGGGGCGGTTATAGGCAGACGCCATCAGGGAGACTCACATCCAGAACCCATGGGCTGCCATGGGTGGGAAAGCATGGAGAAAAGTAATTCTGGGGGTCAGAGCATCAGTTGTGAGAGTATAAAGAAAGAAAAGGCTGGGACATGGCCATGGGCAGGGGGCAGTCTCAGGCAGGCAGTGACGATGCAGAAGCAGGAAGCTCCTTGGAAAGAGGTCCTCTTTGAAGGCTTGTGGTAAAATGCGGGTGCTGGTG
Source organism: Capra hircus (assembly GCF_001704415.2). Taxonomy (NCBI): domain Eukaryota; kingdom Metazoa; phylum Chordata; class Mammalia; order Artiodactyla; family Bovidae; genus Capra; species Capra hircus. The sequence continues at coordinate 3,920 of NW_017196346.1, forward strand.
AGGATGAGGCCTGGGGACGCCAACATATCCGAGAGCAATCAGAAGACCCATCAGGAAGAAAAAGAATGTTGCCGTGTAGCTGCACCTAACCAGAGCACTCACAGGGGGCTCTCTAAATGAGAATGAGGTCACACCACCGCGTGCCTCCACCGCTCCTCCTCACTTATAAATGCTATAGCATGCAAGTGAGTGAGGCTGAGTTCAAAACCCAGGGGCAGTACCAGCATATCAGGTATCTAGGTAGCTAATATAGGCTTCTTTCTGAAAGAGCAAAAAATTACATTTCTTCCCTGGATCTCTAGATACGTGATAGTTCTGGACAGAGCTGACCTTGAACTTGTCTTTCACATGTACACTCAGCCATCCACAAGGTATAGTTCACTGTCTCTCGGCCACTGATGACGTTTAAAGTGAAACCTATGCACAAAGTCGCCGGAGACTCACAGAGTTGCAACAAGATCCTATCTGATCATGCGCCCTGTGAGTGCACTCCCGCACTTCCTGCTGCTGTTGCACGGGCCACACGCGGCCAGTCCACCTGCTTCAGTGTGCACACGTGGGAAGGAGGCCGCTTTCAGGGCACAGAAACTAGATACTTAACGGTAATTATACCAGAGGTGCCAAGTGTCATCTCGGGCACTGAAATAATTGACTTTTTATTCTTCAGAAAGTGGCTCAGGGGCCAAGAGTACCACTCCACTTTCCCTGACTTTCCTTAATTCTTCATATATTTTTTAAACGGAAAATAAATCTAAAAAGGAGCAGCTACAGTGCAGGACAGTGAAGCAACACGGCAGGACAGGGTACACGCAGGACAGGGTACCCGCCAGGGTAGCAGGCTTTGGCATCTCCCCTTGGATGACCACCACCGCTGTCCTCTCAGTCAGATAGGCACTGGGGGTTCTTCCTTCTATAGCCCAGTTCCTCCTGAGTGTCAAGGGTCCCCTCACCTGTTTGCAGGAATGTTGTAAGTGCTGTGCCAGGCTAATAAGGAATTGTTCCAGAGGGCTGTCTGCCTATGGCTCAGCAGCATCTCTAGCAGAAATATGGACCCGGCTTGCCTCATATCTGGATCTCCATCTCAGGCCCATCAACTCAGACTCTTCCATTTAGAATAAATTCTAAAAATAAAAATTGTTCCCATGACGTCATCTCCTCAGTAAACTTCTGTGCTTATCCAAAGGCCTTCTCTCATATTTAGTTGTTAAGACACCCTCTTCATTTTTTTCTGGAAGATAATTATAAAAGAAATGTTGACATGTTAGGTATGGAAAAGTCATTTTGGCTTATACATGGAGTTAATTTGAATTTAATGCAACTAATATATGTGCTTTGTAGACCCTATGAACAAATTATGCCTTCACCCAATAGTCTTTATTTTACCTCAGTGCTAAAATGAATGTTTTGCTCAACAAAGAACATGCAATTGATCTAAACAGGGAGCCCAACTCTTTCCCTAAGTAGGTGTTTTGCAGGTTTAACTTATAAACTGGACATTCTCTCTCCGCTCATCTTTCTCTCAGCATCTAAGAAACGCATCTGCATAAAGAGTAGATCTTTGGAGGGCGGACTTACAGACGGGCCTCAGGGCAGCGCCTTCCACGAGCCAGCGCCCAGCCCCGCTGCTGCCGCAGAGTCTACAGACGGGCCTCAGGGCAGCGCCTTCCACGAGGCAGCACTCACCCCTGCTGCTGCCGCAGAGTCTACAGACGGGCCTCAGGGCAGCGCCTTCCACGAGCAGCGCACCCAGCCCGCTGCTGCCGCAGAGTCTAGACGGGCCTCAGGAGCGCCTTCACGAGACGACCCTCAGGGCAGCGCCTTCCACGAGCCAGCGCACCCAGCCCTGCTGCTGCCGCAGAGTCTACAGACGGGCCTCAGGGCAGCGCCTTCCACGAGCCAGCGCACCCAGCCCCGCTGCTGCCAGAGTCTAGAAACGGGCCTCAGGGCAGCGCCTTCCACGAGCCAGCGCACTCAGCCCTGCTGCTGCCGCAGAGTCTAGAAACGGGCCTCAGGGCAGCGCCTTCCACGAGCCAGCGCACTCAGCCCTGCTGCTGCCACAGAGTCTAGAAATGGGTCTCAGGGCAGCGCCTTCACGAGTCAGCGCACTCAGCCCTGCTGCTGCCACAGAGTCTAGAAATGGGTCTCAGGGCAGCGCCTTCCACGAGTCAGCGCACTCAGCCCTGCTGCTGCCACAGAGTCTTCTCTCAGGGCAGCGCCTTCCACGAGTCAGCGCACTCAGCCCTGCTGCTGCCACAGAGTCTAGAAATGGTCTCAGGGCAGCGCCTTCCATGAGTCAGCGCACTCAGCCCTGCTGCTCCACAGAGTCTAGAAATGGGACTTTCCATGTCGCAATGATCTTCCACCTTCTCGGTTCTTCTGGGGAAAATCCTGTGGCTACAAAATGCTACTGTAGGAGATGAAGCACTGCCTGCCTCAGGCCTTGGAACTTTCCTGTCCAGGCACACACAGTTCTCCTTGCTTACAGATGCAGTTAAGTTGCACTCTTTAAAATTCATGAAGCCGGTAGTAAATGAAAAGTGTAAACTAACAGAAGTAACTGAGTGAATGTCCGCTCCGAGCTCCCTGTGCGCTGGGGCTGCAGCTCCCGCTGAAGGTTCTCCCACCATAACAGGGCTGGGCTGTATTTTCACATGACTTTCCAGGTGGTTGAGAAAGAAGACTTCTGGCTGGAGGATCTACCTCCTTGATTGCAGACACAGGGTGTCTCTTCCTGCATTCTCTGTGCACATACCTGTGAGGGGCCTCCAAAGGCTCTTCTGCATTCATGACTTCTCACATGATGACCAAGGGCCTGTCTTCACCTGATGCTTTTGCACATAGATGGCACTCATATGGTTCCTCTCCGGTGTGAATGAGTCCCTGACTTTGAAGGAATGAAGATTCACTGAAAGCTCTTTCCTGGTCATTCCAGATAAAGGGCTTCTCTCCTATGTGGGGGCTTATAGGTGGGAATAAAAGTTGGCCTCTGATGAAGGATCTCACACATTCATTACATTTTCAGGATTTTTTTACAGTGTGATTTTTGGTGTATACACAGCCAAGGCCCCAGCTGAGTTATTTCCCTCTTCACAACATTTATAGGGGTCTCTCTAGGGTGAGTTCTCTCATATTGTCTAAGTTTAGAGCATCGACGGAAGCTTTCCCGTATTGACAGTTGAACTCTCTGTAATAAAATTCGCCTTCTGTTAGTTAAAATATGAATAAAGAATGGCCAAAGGCTCTTCCAACTTGGCAACAAGTATAGCGGTTTTCTCTGGTCTGAACTTTTGGTGCACATAAAGCAAGTGGTCTACTTGAATTCTTTCCCACATTCATAACATTTATTAGGGTTTCTTCTGCATGAGTTAATACTTGTGGAGTTGACATTGCTATACGTGAAATCTTCCTCATATGCGCTCCATTCATGGCCTCTTTTCCAATATGAAGTCTCTGCTAATCTGCACGGAGAGGAGAGGCTATGAGAGACTGCCCGCACACATCCAGGTACTGCTTCTCTGCATATTGACAGCAGTCCACTCTCTCTGTGATGGTCTCCCTTGGAAACTCCTTTGGAAACACGTTTGTTTGGTTTCCGTGCTGTGTTACTTTGCTGAACTCATAAGTGCCGGGGCCAGCGTGAGGAATTCTGCCCGTGGCAAAGGTCATGAGGAAGGAGGCTTGGCATACGCAAAGGCGTGATCAAGCCTCAGGAAACCCCCTGTTCCCGAGCATCTAACCCCCAAACCAGAGTCTGTTTTATGCTCTCACCTACACCTCTGACTTTACGGGGGGCTCTCCCCCATAACTGTTTCTCTCGGAGAAGGAGTAAACGTGCAGCTCCAAGGCAATAAAAATTCTTGGGCGTGACAAGAGTGTTTCAGCTTGCCGACTCCTCTGAAGGTTATCTAGCCCGCCTGTATAGGTTTGTCCGGCCACATGTGATTGTTTACAGCCTCCCAACCTGAGAGGCATGAGATGTTTTAGACTTACTAAAGGCAAAATCTTTTGGGGAGTTAGAAATTGTTAGTATAGTTGGTTAGGAATTATATTGGTGAAGGGTTTTTCATTTGTTGTGTCAATAATTGCTGCTAATTCCCTGCTCTGGGTGGGACAAGGATGTCTCAGGTCAAACCTCTCTGCTGACAGACTAGCTTGTGTGACAGGATTATCCATACTGCTGCCTCTAGGCACATGATTGTTTTACTACCTCTCAACTGTAAACAGCACAGAGAGTTTTGGAGTATTTTGAGAGTCTTAATTAGCATAGGACCTTTTCTTCTTGCTGAGTCAATGATTGCCGCCAGGCCTCCATATCCTTGGACACCTGGGAATATACTAATCAATGTATTTGGAATATAGCAAAGGAAATATAGTAGTTTTTGATGTTAGTGATACTAGACTTTTTGAGTTAATGGATTTTCTCTTTTGTAATAGATCACTGTACTTTGTTATAAAACATTGTGTCCTTGCTATGTAAGAATGTAACTTTATCATATCTTAAGACTAAATAGATCTTAAGGGGGCATTGGTGAAAGGATTTTCATTTTTATGGGGCTGATATTTGCTGCTAAATCTCCATATTCCCTACCCTTATAATAATATAACTAACATATAAA
>NW_017196347.1:0-8535 GCF_001704415.2 Capra hircus
GGGCCCATTGGATGTGCAAGGTGCCCTCGACTAGGTGACCCTAGCATGGCACTCAGCCCGCTCAGACACACTCCCGAGGCTTCTTTCTCATGGGAAGCACTGCTCCAACCTAGGAATGTGTCTGCAATGCTTGGAAAGTGCAGTGAGACACACAGCCCTGACTCTGCAATTGAGGCCCTCAGAGCAAGCCTGCAGCTCTGATGTCTGAGAAGCAAAACACTTGCTGCAAAGAGAGGCCTGAAAACACACTCTCTGTGGATGACTTTCCTTCCTCTAAGGAAGATAGTTTTCCCAGTCTCCTGCTTCCTGAATGTCACACAGCTGGAATGCGCTTGCTTGGAGGTCGTGATTCAGTGGCAATGACCCTGAGGCCTTTGCCCAGGGAGGCTCCCACACTCACAGGCAAATCAAAGCAACTTCAAGTGAGGTCAGCTCTTCACATCAAGTGGCAAAGTATTGGAGTTTCAGGTTCAGTATTAGTCCTTCAAATTATATTCAGACCTGATTCCTTAGGATGGAGTGGTTGCGTCTCCTTGTAGTCTAAGCGACCTACAAGCATCTTCTTCAACACCACAGTTCAAAAGCATCTAATTTTCAGCTGTCACTTTCTTTATAGTAATCTTTCATATCCATCCATGACATATGGAAAAACCATAGCCTTGACTGGATGGATCTTTGTTGGCAAGGCAACGTCTCGGCTTTTTAATATGCTGTCTAGTTTGGTCATCACTTTTCTTCCAAGTCATAAATATGTTTTAAGTTCATGGAGGCAGCCATCACCTGCAGTGATTTCCAAGCCGCCCCAAAATAGTCTGCTGCTGTTTCCACATGTGTTCCCATCTATTTGCCATGAAGTGATGAGACTGGATGCAATGATTTTAGTTTTCTGAATGCTGAGCTTTAAGCTAACTTTTTTCACTCTCCTCTTTCACTTTCATCAGGAGACTCTTTAGTTCTTCTTCACTTTCTGCCATAAGGGTGGTGTCATCTGCATATCTGAGATTCTTGATATTTCTCCCAGCAATCTGGATTCCAGCGTGTGCTTCCTCCAGCCCAGGTGTTTCTCCATGATGTACTCTGGCATATAAGTTAAATAAGCAGGGTGACAATACACTGCCTTGACATATTCCTTTTCCTATTTAGAACCAGTCTGTTGTTCCATGTCCAGTTCGAACTGTTTCTTCCTGACCTGCATACAGGTTTCTCAAGAGACAGGTCAGGTGGTCTGGTATTCCCATCTCTTTCAGAATTTTTCCCAGTTTATTGTGATCCACACAGTCAAAGGATTTGGCATAGTCAATAAAGCAGAAATAGATGTCTTTTTTTCTGGAACTCTCTTGCTTTTTCAATGATCCAGTGGATGTTGGCAGTTTGATCTCTGAGTTTCTCTGCATGTTTTAAATCCTCTTGAACATTTGGAAGTTCACAGTTCATGTGAACTTGGAGAATTTTGAGCATTACTTTACTAGTGTGTGAGATGAGTGCAATTGTGCAGCAGCTTGAATATTCTTTGTCATTGCCTTTCTTTGGGATTGGAATGAAAACTGACCTAATGACTAGATGTTTTCAATTGCATATGCTGAAAGAACTGGCTGTGCAGTTTTGAAGAAAAAAAAATCATTTTAACCCATTTTCTCTGAAGTGCAAGGCATATCATGGCCATCCCTGAATCATAAAGTCACCTTTTCTTTATGTAGTCATAGTTTCATGCCTAAATTATAGGCCAACTCATGCTCAAATTGACTCTGATGTCAGGGGCAGATCAACTAATAAAAAGCTTGGATTGTCCCTCTGGAGGAAAGTGAGATCTTTGTCCCACGAGAAGAATCTGAAGGGTTAAGGGAACTTGCAAGAGTGGGGAAAGCTTAGTCCATCCTACATGTACCAAAATCTTAAATAAGGCTTATTTGCTTTACCGAAGTAAACAAACAGATGATGAAAACAATTATAAATCAATGAAAGGTAAAGAAACTCATAGTCTGTTATCAAAAATTGCATTCTAAGAAAACTTTGTTCTCTTAACCTAGAGAGGAGACTAAATTCCATCTGGTACCAGCTTACCAGAAGACAAACAAACAAACAAACAAATTATCGGTAAGCTTAAAAAATGTATATTCCATATATCTTGAAGTAGCAGTATTTCTGTAAAGGCATCAGTGTGAAATCATAGAAGACATGGTTAAAACCTGATTAAATAGAAATTGACAATGTAATCTGGTCACTGCTGCGACTTGAAATGCTTTAATATGATAACTGGAATTATAACTGACAGCATTTGACCAGGACATATCAGATTTTCACGGATGTCAGATAATTTCTAGGATATCTATATTAGGAACTGAAGGAATCTTTGAACCTAGGAAAGAAAACAACAGTCTCAAAGGCCCTTGCTGAATATCTATCAGCAAGGAATGTCTTTGCAAGGATCGCAAAATGAAGGGAAAATACACCGACCTGCCTCTGCAACTTCGGTCCTCTGAGCAGATCTGGAGGTCTCCCTTTGTATAAGCTAACCTGTTCCTTCCAAATAGAGGTTTGCAACACAAAACAAGTGGCCGCCTATTCTTCCTCGAAGGAGGATCTCTTTCCCACATCCTGCGAACTCCCTTTCCCAGCCTCCAGGAAAAGCGCGTCTTGCAGTTCCTTTCAGAAAATCCTATGGACGGAGAAGCCTGGTAGGCTGCAGTCCGTGGGGTCGCTGAGGGTCGGACAGCGACTGAGCGACTGCACTTTCATTTTCACTTTCATGCATTGGAGAAGGCAATGGCAACCCACTTACTGTTCTTGCCTGGAGAATCCCAGGGACGGGGGAGCCTAGTGGGCTACCGTCTATGGCGTCGCACAGAGTCGAACACGACTGAAGCAACTTAGCAGCAGCAGCAGCAGCAGTTCCTTTCTTAGGGGCAGTTATCCCTGAGATTGGGACCTGGAAAGGCAGAGCCACCTCCACACACACGTCTTTTCTGTCCCCTTTCCTCTGGAGGAGAGCTCTAGTGAGCCTAGGTCTGTCAGGAAAATTCTTGGCTTTGACGGGATCACACCCGGTGTGTGAACCTGCATACCCGACCTAGGGGCCACAGGGCACCTGTTTTGCTCGAGTGGGTCCTGGAGGGGTGCAGCATAGCAAGAGCTTAAAAATCCATCCAATTTGTCTTTTTTTTTTAACCTCGGAGAGAACGAGTTTGCTCCACCTCCACCCTTTGGCAGTGTGGAGGGAAGAGGGCACCACCCTCTCCCAAAGGGGACATAGGGCCTACCAGGAGAGAAAGGCCCCTTGAGGAGCTGAGCCCAGGTAGGCAGCCAGTGATGTCAAGCACACTCCCGCTGCTTGCTTCTTCATGGGCACTCCCACGATCTGCTAGGAATGTCTTTGCAAGGATCTCAAAGGGAAGGGGAGATACATGGCCCTGTCTCTGGAACTTCAGTCCTCTGAGCAGATCTGGAGGTCTTGAGTTGTATAAGCAAACCTGTTCCTTCCAAATAGAGGCTTGCAAACACACCCCCGGTGGTTGCCTCTTCTTCCCCGAAGAAGTCTTTCTTTCCCCACATGCTGCGAACTCCCTGTCCCAACCTCCAAGAATAGTGCTTCTTGCCATTCCTTTCTTAGAGGCAGTTATCCCTGAGCTTGGGGCCGTAGGGACTAGCCCCACACTCACAGGGAAAGGCAAAGACTCCTCCATACATCTCCTCTATCCCCTTTGCTCTGGAGGAGAGCTCTAGTGAGCCTAGGTCTTTCAGGAAAATTCTTGGCTTGGACAGGATCTCACCCTGTTTGTGAACCTGCATACCCAACCAGGGGCCACAGAGCACCTGTTTCAGTAAAGTGGGCCCTGAAAGGGTGCAGCCTAGCAAGAGCTTGAAAATCCATTCAATTGCTGTTTTTGTACCTCTGACAGAGCGAGCTTGGCTCCACCCTTTGGCAGTGAGGAGAAAAGAGGCATGACACCCTCCCCAAGGGGACATGGGGCCTACTTCGAGAGGAAAGGCCCCTTGTGGAGCTGAGGCCAGGAAGGCACACAGTCGTGTCAAACACACTCCCACTGCTTGCTTCTTCAGGGGCACTCCCGCTATCAGCTAGGAATGTCTTTGCAATGATCACAAAGGGAAGGGGAGATACAGGGCCCTGCTTCTGGACCTCCGGTGCTCTGAGCAAATCTCGAGGTCTCCCGTTGTTGGTCAAGGTCAAGGTCAAGTTCAAGTTCAAGGTCAAGTTCAAGTTTAAGGTCAAGGTCAAGTTCAAGTTCAAGTTCAAGCTCAAGATCAAGGTGAAGGTTAAGTTCAAGTTCACGGTCAACTTCAAGGTCAAGGTCAAGTTCAAATTCAAGTTCAAGGTCAAGGTCAAGTTCAAGTTGAAGTTCAAGGTTAAGGTCAAGGTAAAGTTCAAGTTGAAGTTCAAGGTCAAGGTCAAGTTCAAGCTCAAGGTCAAGGTCAAGGTCAAGGTCAAGTTCAAGTACAAGGTCAAGGTCAAGGTCAAGTTCAAGTTCAAGTTCAACGTCAAGTTCAAGTTCAAGTTCAAAGTCAAGTTCAAGTTCAAGGTCAAGTTCAAGTTCAAGTTGAAGTTAAAGTTCAAGGTCAAGGTCAAGGTTCAAGTTCAAGGTCAAGGTCAAGGTCAAGGCCAATTTCAAGTTCAAAGTCAAGGTCAAGGTGAAGTTCAAGGTCAAGGTCAAGTTCAACTTCAAGGGCAGGGCAAGGCCAAGCCCAAGACCAAGGCAAGGGCAAGGGCAAGGGCAAGGCCCAGGCCAAGGCAAAGGCCAAGGCCACCAAAGCGAAGCCCAAACCCCGTAACGCCTGACAAAAGGCAGAAGCCACTAGGCCCCTGTGCAGAGGAAGCCACTGAAGGCAGCAAGGCCACAGAGCTCCCCGACTCCCATTCCCACAGGAAGATGTGAGGATAAAGGGCCTCATCCCAGCACAGCACCCGCTCCCACCACTCCGCAACCCCGGCCCCCGCCCCCCGCAGCACGCCCCCTGAAACAACACTGTCTTCCCAGAAAAGAGAACGGAGAAGCCATGTGTGTGCCAAAGGAGCAAGATGAACGAACGATGCCACGCCCTCCGAATTTGGGCACACCTGACGCCTCGGAACCCCGGGCCTGGCCGATGGGTCCCAGCCGTTCTCGGGTGGGAGGGGGTCAACACATTGGCCGAGAGCCCTTGCCCAGGCCACCCGCAAATCCCCTGAGATGTGATCCGACCACAGGGACCGAGGGCAAACGTACCGCTTGAGGTGCTGGAGGAGCCGGATGAAGCCATGGTGGGAGAGGCACACGGGCACGCTGCAGACTGCTGGCCGAGTGGGCGGGGACCCAGCAGCTTAGGACTCTGGAGAACGGGAGGCGTCTCCGCCACCATTGACGTCAATAGGGTTTGGGTGGGTAGATGGTGGGGGTCGCCCCTGGCCTCTTTCCAAGCAGAGACCCTGGACGGAGTCCCGTGGAGCGAGTGGGCTTTTCCCGGGCACGGCTGAGCCCTGGACCGCCAAGATCCCGTTGGGGTGGGCGGGCAGTTCGCGCGCTTTGGTTTGTGGCCCTCCCTCGCAGCGGGGGTGGGATCAACCCCGGGTGGATCAATCAGGGGCCCTCAGCAGTGCCAAGGGAGCTCACCGCCCAGGAAACGCCCCAAGGTCCCTTTGAATTGGCCACCAACGCCCCTTTCCCAGCCTGCCTTGCTCTGGGATTTCCCGCCTTTTCACATTCCACAGGTCCCTGGGCCTCGACTGTCCCCCGCTGGCTCCTCCGAGGCATTCCGGGACACCAGACGCTCTCTCCAGCGCCTCCACCTAGATCCCTCGCTGTCCTCGCCACCGTTTCCCCCATGCCCCCTCCCCAACTCCTCCGTGGGCTCTTGGCGTCCTTTCCCTACAGCAGTCACAGAGTGCCACCCCCGAGGGCTTTGAGTTGCCTGGAGCCCAAGGCTCCGGCCAGAGACCTGAGGGGCCAGCGTCTGGACTGGCAGCTAATGCCATTTGGGGCTTTTCTCACGTGGAGCCTGAGGCCCGCACCTCCGCGGGCAAACCCCAGCGCGAGTGCCCTGGAGATACCCGCCCAAGGGACAGTGGTACCCCTACTGTGGGGAAGGAGGTTCCTGTTTTCTCTGCACTGGTTCGACTTTCACGCCGAGGATCGACTCACACCATGATGGCAAGTGGAATAGCCCTGTGGGAAAGCCTCATGGGAAAGACTCCAGGGAAAGCCACAGATTCCTTGATCCACGAGAAGGGAAGCATGACACTGCTGCTACCGCTCAGGAGGAAATCGCACGTGCATGACCCCACTCGAGCCGAGGACTGACGCCACTTGGGAGACTCCAGAAGTACGCCAAGATCCATGTCAGCACAAGAGAGGAATCCTCAGGTTCTGGTCCGACTCCACACAAGGTCTTAGGCCCCGGCATCGACGGGAGAGGAATCCTGAGAGGCCCCTAGCACCTCGCATGGGGACTGGCCTTTCCTGAGGTCACCAGAGCGGGTCCCTGAGGTCTCCGTCGTAACTCGAGAGCACCTGCCGCAACTAGAGAAAATCCAGGAGGTTCTCCCTCCAGGCGAGATGAGGCCCATTTCCGCTGAGGCGTCTCGAGGCTAATCACACCTAACTCTGGAACTTCGAAAGGGTCCTTCACACCCTTGCTGCAACTCAAAGAATTCCCCGACATACCCGTCTCCACTCGAGATGAAGCAAGAGAATCCCGCCACATCCAGGGATCTCCGTTTCCCGCCTCATAGCTCGAGAGGAGGGGTCCTTTCACTGCGTGGTCGGGAAAAATTCCCGGCGTTCCCGTCGCATCTCAAGTTGAAGCGCTCTCCAAAGGCAAGGCGAGAGGGACTCCAGGGTCGTGACACATTCCGAGAGACCCCAGATGTCTCAGTCCATTCCAGGGAAATCTCTTTTCCCTGCACTGCCTCGACTTTCAAGCCGAGGATAGACTCACACCACGGTGGCACGTGGGACAGCCCTGTGGGAAAGCATCGTGGGAAAGCCTCGTGGGAAAGCCTCAAGGGAAAGCCACAGATCCCTTGATCCACGCGAAGGGAAGCGTAACACTGTGCTACAGCTCGGGAGGAAAGCGCACGTGAATGCCCCCAAACGAGACGAGGACTGACTTCCCTGGGGAGACTCCAGAGTATTCCAGGATCCATGTCAGCACTGGAGAGGAATCCTCAGGTCCGGCACCGACTCCACACAAGGTCTTAGGCCGGGCATCGACGGGAGAGGAATCCCGAGAGGCCCCAGAGCAACTCGCATGGGGACTGGCCTTTCCTGAGGCCACCAGAGCGGGTCCCTGAGGTCCCCATCGTAAGGCGAGAGCACCTGCCGCAACTCGAGAAAATCCAGGAGGTTCTCCCTCCAGGCGAGATGAGGCCATTTACGCTGAGGCGTCTGGAGGATAATCACACCTAACCTCTGGAACTTCCAAAGGGTCCTTCACACCCTTGCTGCAACTCAAGAAGTTCCCCGACATACCCGTCTCCACTCGAGAGGAAGCACGAAAGTCCCGCCCACATCCAGAAGAGCCCCATTTCCGCCTCCTAGCTCGAGAGGAGGGATCCTTTCCCTGCGTGGTCGGGAAAGAAATCCTGGCGTTCCCGTCGCATCTCAAGTGCAGGCACTCTCCACAGGAAAGGCGAGAGGAACTCCAGGGTCGTGCCACCATTCCCAGAGTCCCCCAGATGTCTCAGTCCATTCCAGGGAAACCTGTTTTCCCTGCACTGCCTCCACTTTCAAGCCGAGGATCAATCACACCACGGTGGCACGTGGGACAGCCCTGTGGGAAAGCCTCGTGGGAAGGCCTAGTGGGAAAGCTCTAGGGAAAGCCACAGATCCTTGATCCACGCGAAGGGAAGGGAATCGTGACACTGCTGCAACAGCTCGGCAGGAAAGCGCACGTGCATGTCCCCCATCGAGACGAGGAATGACTCCCCTGGGGAGACCCCAGAAGTACCCAAGGTCCATGTCAGCACTGGAGAGGAATCCTCAGGTTCCGGCACCGACTCCACACAAGGTCTTAGGTACCGACATTGACGGCAGAGGAATCCGAGAGAGCCCCCAAGCAACTCTCCTGGGGACTGGCCTTTCTTGAGGCCACCAGAGCGGGTCCTGAGGTCCCGTCGTAAAGTCGAGAGCACCGGCCGCAACTCGAGAAAATCCAGGAGGTTCTCCCCTCCAGGCGAGAGGAGGCCCATTTCCGCTGAGACTCTCGTGGCTAATCACACCCAAACTTCTGGAACTTCCAAAGGGTCCTTCACACCGTTGCTGCAACTCAAGAAGTTCCCCGACATACCCGTCTCCACTCGAGAGGAAGCACGAGAGACGCGCCCACATCCAGAGGAGCCCGTTTCCGCCTCCTAGCTCGACAGGGGGGATCCTTTCCTGCGTGTTTTGGGAAAGAATCCCGGCGTGCCCGTCGCATCTCAAGAGGAGCGCTCTACACAGGAAAGGCGAGAGGAACTCCAGGGTCGTGCCACCATTCCAGAGTCCCCCAGATTCTCAGTCCATTCCAGGGAAACCTGTTTTCCCTGCACTGCCTCGACTTTCAAGC
>NW_017196348.1:0-8535 GCF_001704415.2 Capra hircus
CCTTCGATGGCTTTCTAGCCTGCCTGCAGGACTCTGCGAGTGTGATTGTTTGAGGCCTCCTGACCGCAGGAGGCACAGGAAGCTTAAAACATCCTAGGAATGTAGGGGCTTCCGAAGAGTCAAAATCTTTAGAATAGGACTGATTAAAATTTCATTTGTTGAGTCAATGCTTGCTGCCAAATTTTCATATCCTTTATTTTTAGATATAGTTGGCATATAGAAAAAACAAGTAGTAGACCTGGTATTAGCAACATTAGATCTTCGAGTTAAGTACCTTCTTTGTTATATCCCACTGCACCTTTGTTCTATAGAGATGTAACTTTAATGCTTTAAGGAAATGCAGATTAAAGAAAAACACTTCAGGGGAAACAAAATTAACATTCATTAAGGAAGAGAGCTAAAAAGTGTTACAAGCCTCTTGGCCAGAAGATAATGTAAATCACCTGAGACCTTTTGTATACAAAATGATGTATAGAAAGAGTCTGGGCTGTGAACGCTACATAATTCTGTGTTACCCATTGATCTCCATGTTTTATCAAAAGTATAAAAGGCCTTCTGAACAATAAAGGATCGGACCGGTTTCTCGAACTAGTCTCTCGGCCTGGTTTCTTGGGACTCTGGCTTCCCCCATGTCTCTCTCTCTCTCTCTTCTCTCCCCTTCCCTCTCTCTGCTCTTTACTTTAACTTCAGGCTGAATCTCCATCTGGGGCGCGGAGGCTCGCCAGGTCTACTTACTTGCCCCGGCTGTTAAGACCCGCACGAAAGGGAGCTTAAGGCGAGGCACACTTAGATATTCAAGCGGGCGCCGGTGGCCCAACGTAGATGGTGCAAATTCCTTGTCTGGAATTTTATTGGCCTTCCGCGTAAACCAAGCTATTCAGCCCTCTTTCCTCCACTTAATCTTCTTATTACACTATAGTTTCTTAATCTAATCTTACATTAATAAACAAACAAGTCTTTCCACGCCAACGCCGTCCACCCTTCGAATTCCCTGGATCCACAGGGCTGGACCCCAGCACGTGGTGCCCGGAACAGGCTATTCGAAGGTACGTTCCTCGGAGCAAAAGCTCCCCCCGGAGCACTCTCTGCTGCCCCCCGGAGCACTCTCCGTTGCTCCCCCCAGAGCACTCTCTGTTGCTCCCCCGGAGTGACTTAATCACTCCCCCCGGAGTACTTTCGGGTACTCCCCAGTGTTGAGTGTTCGGGACGGCTAGGACCCCACTCAGGGTGCCGCGGACCCCCCTGTAGGATAGACAGGGTGAGGAAAAGTGGGAAGTGTTCAAGGGTTTAAGAGAAACCTGGTGCTCTAGAGGTTGAAAAGAAACCTGCTATCCTAGGGTTAAAAACAAAACCCCCCTCGCCAAAGGTAAAACCTTTTGTTGAGGTAGACTTTTCTATAAGACTTAATTTTCTGACATGGGTAACAGTGAATCAAAAGAAAGACAGCTTTTTATAGGAGTAATCTTGCAGTTACTAACTAAACGAGGAATTAAAGTTAAAAAATCCAATATTCATTCATTTTTTTCCTTTGTACAAGAACAGTGTCCCTGGTTTCCAGAAGAAGGCACTGTTAACTTAGACACCTGGGAGAGAGTAGGAAAACAACTAAAAACTTACCATGCTGAACATGGCTCAGAAAAGGTGCCTACTGACGCCTTTTCCTTATGGAATATAATTAGGGACGCTCTAGACCCTGCCCCTGAATCTGAAAAGGTACACCTTAAAGAGGAAAGTGCAGATAAAAAGGTATCTATCGAAGAGGAGAGTGATGAAAAGGAGGCTACACCTAGCTATCGGCAGTTGAATCAAATGATAGCTGCAATGACTGCCCAAAAAAGGTAATAGATAGAGATGACAAAAAAGAGCAGGTTTCAGATGAGGAAGATCTGGAAAAGGAAGTAAGTCAAGATCATTCTGATGAGGATTGGTCTTTATTAAATAAAGATGCTCCAAGGAGTTTAAGAGAAACTTCTCCAATTAGATTATCTGCTCCAAAGAGCTTAATAAAAACTTCCCCAACCAGACCACCTGCTTCCAGAAATTCAAGAGAAATTTCCTTAATTAAGCCTTCTGCTTCCAGAGGCTCAAGACAAATGTCCCCCATCAGGATATATGCACCTGAGAGCTTAAGGCAGACATCCCCAGGTAAAACATCCGTAAGACCTAAACACAAAACGGATAAAAAATTCCCAAAGTACGAAGAAAGTGACATAGGACACCCCTTGCCGCCCCCTCCCTATAAGGGTGAAGGGCCTCCACTAGAAGCTCCCCGAAGAAGGGTTTTCTCTAGCCCAGATGATGAACTTGATCCCCACCTTGAGGCTTGTTTCCCCATAATATTTGGTGGCAGCGGCGGCAGAACAGCCCCCCACTGGGAACCCATTCCAATGAAAATGATTAAAGAACTCAAACAGGCTTGTGCTTTGTATGGGCCTAAAGCCCCGTATACTGTATCATTGGTGGAGGCTTTAGCGGGCAGATGGATGACACCCCATGACTGGAAGACAGTCGCTAAAGCTTGTCTGTCTGGAGGTCAATATGTACTTTGGAGAACTGAATATGAAGATCTTGCCCAAAAACAGGCTGATGCTAACCAAAAATATGGCCCAAGATATATTATAAAAAGTATGTTGGCAGGGACTAATGATTTCGGAACACTTAGAGATCAAATGGGATTAGACAAAACTACTTTAGATCAAGTAACCGCCTGCGCCCTTGGGGCTTGGCGTTTGTTGCCTGAAGGGAAAGAATCTACCTCGTCCTTCTCAAATGTTAAACAAAACCAGAAGAGCCATATGAAGACTTTATATCAAGACTTGCAGAGGCAGTCAACAGAGTAATTTCCAATACTGAGGCAGCTAGTATATTGATAAAACAACTGGCATTTGAAAATGCTAATTCTACCTGCCAGGCCATTTTACGTCCTATAAAAAAAACTGGGGAAATAATAGATTATATCAGGCAATGTGCAGATGTAGGACCAGCAATGATGCAGGGCGTTGCCATAGCTGCAGCCATAAAGGGAAATTCTTACCAGCAGGCAGTACAGTCCTTTTTTACAAATAAAAATAACCCGTCAAAGAGTCATTCCAGTAGTCCAGGCCAGAATATTGGTTTATCCAAGGCCTGCTTCTCTTGCGGACGGGAAGGGCACTTTATGCGAGCTTGTCCCCAAAAAGCAACCGGTTCTTCTCTGCCTAATTCTGTGCATACTAATCTCCCTAGATCTCTCTGCCCTCGTTGTCAAAAAGGATATCATTGGGCAAAAGAATGTAGGTCACAATTCCATAGAAATGGAGCCTTTTTGGGCCCGACCAGCAGTCGGGAAACGGATTGAGGGGCCAGCCTCAGGCCCCGACAACAATTGGGCAGCCTCACTGAACCCATTCAGGGGTCATCAGAGCAACCCCAGGCAGCGCAGGACTGGACCTCAGTTCCACCACCTCAGCAATATTAACACCAGATAGCCCCACTGTGAAAATCCCTACAGGAGTTAAAGGCCCATTACCAACAGGTTTACTAGGAATTATACTAGGCAGAAGTTCCTTAGCTATGCAAGGTCTCACAATCATCCCTGGAGTAATTGACTCAGATTATACAGGAGAAATCCAGATAATGATTTCACCCCCAATTAAAACTTTCCAAATACATCAGGGACAAAGAATAGCCCAACTTTTGCTTTTGCCTTACCACACTGCAATTGGGCACACAGCTACTCAGAATGAAAGGCAGGATAAAGGATTTGGGTCTAGTGATATGGTTTTTTGGATAACAGAAATTACTCAGAAACGTCCTATGAAAACTATTCTGATTAATGGCAAGTCTATTGTGGGGTTATTAGACACAGGAGCAGACGTTTCTTGCATTTCAGGAAAAGACTGGCCCAGCTCCTGGCCCACACATACTACTGAAAATAACTTGGTGGGGATAGGAAGAGCCCCCACAGTAGCCAAAAGTGCAAAAATTTTAGATTGGCAATTTGAGGATACCCGTGGAACTTTCCAACCGTATGTAGTCCCTTCACTCCCCTTTACCCTGTGGGGGAGGGACGTGCTGTCTCAAATGGGAGTGTTACTTTTTAGCCCTGATGATAAAGTGACCTCTCAGATGTTGCAGATGGGCTATGATCCATCAAAAGGATTGGGTAAACAACAGACAGGGATAATTGAGCCAATTTGCCCAACTCCTCGCAAGTTACGTGCTGGATTGGGATATCCAAATTTATAATGGAGGCCATTGTTTTTGCTGCCGACCCCATTACATGGAAATCTCAAGATCCGGTGTGGGTAGAACAATGGCCTCTGCATAAGGAAAAATTACTGGCAGCTAAAGCATTAATCTTTGAACAATTAGAATTGGGACATATTGAGCCCTCCAATAGCCCCTGGAACACTCCTATTTTTGTCATTAAGAAAAAATCTGGTAAACGGCGACTTTTACAGGATTTGAGAGCTATTAATGCCACCATGGAGGACATGGGGCCTTACAGCCTGGGCTCCCTTCCCCAGTAGCCGTTCCAGAGGGATATAATATAATTGTTATTGATTTACAAGATTGTTTTTTCACTATTCCCTTAAATCCTGAAGATAAAAAGCGATTTGCCTTTAGTCTGCCATCAGAAAATCTTAAGCAGCCTTACTTAAGGTTTCAGTGGAAAGTTTTGCCTCAGGGAATGAAAAATAGCCCTACCTTATGCCAAAAATTTGTTAATGCCGCTCTACAAGATATTAGGGTTAAATATGAACACGTATATATGATTCACTATATGGATGATATTTTAATAGCTCATCCTGATAGAGTTCACCTGCAAACTGTCCTCCAGGACCTGACCCAGGCATTGACAGACAGAAGCCTAAAAATTGCCCCAGAAAAAATTCAAATCAATCCGCCCATAACTTACTTAGGGAGAGTCATAAATTCGGAAACGGTGACTCATACCCCGTTGCAATTGAGAAAAGACCATCTTATTACTTTAAATGATTATCAAAAACTTTTAGGTGATATTAATTGGATTAGGCCATATTTAAAATTAACCACTGCCGAATTAAAACCTCTTTTTAACATTTTACGCGGGGATCCTGATCCAACCTCTAAAAGACAATTAACAGCTGAGGCTCAAGAAGCCCTAGGCAAAGTAGAAGCAGCCTTATCGAATAGCTATGTAAAAAGAATTGATTTGACGATGACTTGGCAGTTCCTTTGCCTAGCTACTCCAGTGGCGCCTACGGGAGTTCTGTGGCAAGGCGGCCCTTTAGAATGGATCCATCTTCCCACCCAAGCTAAAAAAGTCGTGGCTTCTTATCCTGGTTCAATTGCCACATTAATGCTAAAAGGAAGGAAGCGGAGCATTGAATTGTTTGGTAAGGAGCCATCAGAGATTGTAATTCCATATAATAAGGAGTAGCTTGATGCTCTTCTAATGTTTGATGAAGACTGGCAGATTGCTATAGGGAATTACTGTGGTCAAATTTTGCATCATTTACCCTCACATGTTTTGCTAAATTTTATGTCTAACCATCCAGTTATTTTTCCTGTCCGGTGTAAACAGTTCCCTATTTCAGATGCTCAGGTAGTCTTTACTGATGGATCGGCTAATGGTAGAGCCTCTATAGTCACAAGAGATCATCAGAAACTTTTGGAAACACAAGAAACTTCAGCTCAAAGAGCTGAAATCACAGCTGTTATTGAGGCCTTTGTTATGTTTGCAGAGAAAGAATTTAACCTTTATTCTGACTCTCAGTATGTGGTCAGGCTGTTTCCACACATTGAGACTGCAGTTTTGCCTGAAAACAAAACCGCTATCTACCATTTGTTAACTAGACTGCAGCAGCAAATTTGGAAAAGAAATCGGGCGTTCTTTATCGGCCACATTCGAGCTCATTCCGGCCTGCCTGGCCCTTTAAATGCTCTCAATGAATTGGCAGATTCGTTAACCAGGATTTCAGTGGCTTCTGTTTTTGAAGAAGCTCGAGCTTCTCACTCACTTCATCATCAGAATGCCACTGCCTTACGATACCAGTTTCAAATTCCTCGAGAATCTGCCCGAGAGATTGTTCGTTCTTGTTCACATTGTCCTACTACCGTGAATGCTTTGCCTCTGGGAGTTAACCCTCGCGGTCTCAAACCTAATGCACTCTGGCAAATGGATGTAACCCATGTCTCTTCGTTTGGAAAACTGTCTTTTGTTCATGTAACTGTAGATACCTTCTCTCATGTTATTATTGCCACTGCTCGTACAGGGGAAGCAGTAAAAGATGTAATACAACATCTTTTTACATGCTTTTCCTATCTGGGCTTGCCAAAAGCTTTAAAAACTGATAATGCCCCTGCTTACACTTCTAAATCTTTTCAGCAATTCTGTACAAGATTTCAAATTAAACATAACACCGGCATCCCTTATAACCCGCAAGGACAAGCCATTGTGGAAAGAGCACATCAAACACTGAAAATCCATATTCAAAAACTAAAAGAAGGGGAATTTAAATATAGTTCCCCCCATCAGATTTTGAAACATGCTCTTTTCGTAATAAATAACTTAAATACTGATTCATCCGGAAACACTGCAATGCTTCGCCATTGGTGCCCAGAGCAATTGAATGCAAAACCATTAGTAAAATGGAGGGACCTTCTCTCCGGACAATGGAAAGGTCCTGACCCCTTATTAACCAGTGGGCGAGGGTATGCTTGTGTTTTTCCACAGGACGCGGACGCTCCGATTTGGGTTCCAGACAGACTAATTCGCCATGTCTCAGCTCCCCGGATATCAGAATCCCCCGCCACCGCGATCTCTAAAAAGGAAGAAACTCCCTCTTCCTCCGCTCCCCCCGCCAGCACGGGAAATGCCGCTGACCCAGGACAGCTGACATTGGAGATCCCGGATAGGCGAGGAGCGGAGCCACCCACTGGACAGATGTCACGACTTCAGATACAGGATATTGCGCCCCCTGATTTTTTGCCTCGCAGGAATCCATTAGGACGCCCAGCTCAGTCAACCCAACAAGCCTCCTTACCTACCTGGGGACAGATTAAAGCCCTCTGTCGCCAGGCACAGGGGATAGCTACCCTACAGGGATCGTCAGTCTCTCCTGAAAAGGTGTTTATTGCCATGCTTGCCTTGCTCTCTTGCCAGGTAAGCGCTGCTCCCATTCCAACCAAATATTGGGCGTTTCTCCCGGATCCTCCAACTTTCCAAGTTGTTACTTGGAACAGTGACCCCATACGAGTTAGTACAGACCAGCCTCGCCTTTTGGGAGGATCTTATACTTCCTATACAAAAGACCAATACCCTATTAATTTCAATTATACCTTTAAAGGACTAGCAGATGATTTTCCTGTTTGCTTTAATTTTCCTCCTGGCCTTACAGGAGATTTCTTTACCAAGACAGGATGCGTTGGAGCCTCCACAAAAGCAGTTATGACAGATTCCCCAACCTCTAAATTTGCATCTAAAGGGGATCGGTCTGCTTGGATATTACGAGCCCATATGCCTGGGGTCCTTGGCCCCTATAAGTCCTTGTCTCTCAAAACTCCATCAGACTATCCAAATTGTGACGATGTTGCTCCCTCAGATGTTATTTGGAAAACTATAGATGATCATTCAGGATATCCGATTTGGAAGTCTTGTATTTATAACTCGAAAATAGATTACAATATGCCGGGAGGAAGAAATTGTGCAATTCAGGACTGGAGCAACCCAAATCCAGGTCAAGACCCTGAGTCTGACGATGGCTTTATCAATAGATTGGATAATTGGAAAAAATATTCAGTTTCTTGGCCGTTAGTTGCCACCAGACGGCATCATAACCAATTTGTACCCCCTATGCTGTCTTATACGACTAGAGGTAAAACCTTTTGGCAGCCAGAAATTTGGAGAGCCCTTGCAGCCACCGCCCCTATTATTTTAATCCGACCAAAGAATACCTCTACCTACTCTATTTTAGCTTGTTTACCCTCTCCTTATGTTTTTCTTTTCACTAATGATTCTGAAAGACTTAACATACAATTGAATTATACAGGTGGACCCCATGTAGTGTCTTGTGAACAATGTATGCTTTCATCCTGTTTAACTCCTCAATATAAAATTTGCTCTTTCATGGTTTTAAAACGTCCGTCCTATCTCATGGTACCTGTAACTGTAGCCACGTATTGGTATGATAACCATGGCCTAGCTGTACTGCAACGGCTACAAGATTTAATGCGGACACGACGGTTTGTGGGCTTACTTGTTTTGGGAATATCGGCTTTGATAACTGCAATTACTTCTGTTACTGTGGCGGCATTGTCATTGTCTCAACAAGTGCATACTGCCCAATATGTTGATACCGTATCCAAAAATGTTTCTTTAACGCTGGCAACCCAGGAAATTATAGATAGGAAGCTAGAAATAAGGGTTGATGCCTTTAGAAGAAGCAGTAATGCATATTGCGGACTGAATTACAGAGTCTGAAAGTGAAAATGGCTCTTTCATGTCATCGCTGCATTACCGTGGATATATGTGTTACATCCCTGAAAGCTAAATGAGACAGATTTTGAATG
>NW_017196349.1:0-8535 GCF_001704415.2 Capra hircus
TCTGACAGAATTCTCACTGCTGGAGCCCTTGGCAGTGTGCAACCCACCAGCCCTAAGCTCTCCCTTAAGGAGGACTGGGACCTAAGTGCAAAGGCAAGGCAGGATTGGAGCTGAGGCAAGAAGGCGCCAGTGGCGACTCCCAGGCTCCTGCTGCCTGCTCCTTCTGAGAGCAGCCTAAAAGCAAGGCAAGTCTGGGCAAGGCTAGCCCCCGGCAGAGCAGCCTCGGCCAGGAACTCTGCCAGATCGGGGCTCTGAGCAGAGCTAGAGCTCTGCCGTACTGGAGGCGCACTTAGCTCCGTGCAAGCAGGGCTTTCAACTTGACGGGGCTGGGCTGCCTCCTCTTCCCCGAGGAGGCTCGCTTCCCTGCTGGCTGTGCACTCGCCTATCAGGCGGGGCGCAGGGCTCCTCCAGCAGGTCTTGCCTCAGGGGCTGCTTCCCCTGAGTTGGGGCTGTGGCAGGAACCCAGACACGCAGGATCAGGCCCCAAACACCTGCACATGTCTCTGCTGGGGAGGAGAGTGCTAGGGAACCTACGTCTGTCATACACTTTCTGGGCACCCAAGGAATCAGCCTCCGTGTGTGCGGGGCTGAAAACCCCAGCCAGGGGCCCTGGGAGCCTGGTGCTCTCGGTGCGGCGCTGATTCTAGGCGGCCTAGAAACCGCTGGAGGAGCCCTGCAGTTGCCCTTCCCTTCCCTCTGACAGAGCTCTCACTGCTGAAGCCCTTGGCAGTGTGCAACCCACCACCCCTAAGCCTCCCCAACCACGCCTGGCACCTATGTGCAAAGGCAAGGCAGGATTGGAGCTGAGGCAAGGAAGGCACCAGTGGCGTCTCCCAGGCTCGCTCAGACAGCTCCTTCCTGGGGAGGGAGCCTAAAAGCAAGGCAAGTCTGGGCAAGGCGAGCCCCCGCCGAGCAGCCTCGCGCCAGAAACTCTGCCAGATCGGGGCTCTGAGCAGAGCTAGAGCTCTGCCGTACTGGAGGCCCACTTAGCTCCGTGCAAGCAGGGCTTTCCTCTTGACTGGGCTCGGCTGCCTCCTCTTCTCCCGAGGAGGCTCGCTACACTGCTGGCTGTGCTCTCGCCTATCAGGCGGGCGCGCAGGGCTCCTCCAGCAGGTCTTGCCTCAGGGGCTGCTTCCCTGAGTTGAGGCTGTGGGCGGGAACCCAGACACGCAGGATAAGGCCCAACCACCTGCACATGTCTCTGCTGGGGAGGAGAGTGCTAGGGAACCTACGTCTCTCACACACTTTCTAGGCACCCACGGAGTCAGCCTCTGGGAGTGTGGGGATGCAAAACCCAGCCAGGGGCCCTTGGAACCTGGTGCTCTCCGTGCGGAGCTTTGTCTGGGCGGCCAAGGAACCGCTGAAGGAGCCCTGCTGTTGCCCTTCGCTTCCCTCTGACAGAGCTTTCACTGCTGGAGCCCTTGGCAGTGTGCAACCCACCAGCCCTAAGCCCTCCTCAAGGACGCTTGGGACCTAAGTGCAAAGGCAAGGCAGGGGTAGAGCTGAAGCCAGGAAGGCGCCAGTGGCGTTTCCGAGCCTCACACAGCCTGCTCCTTCCTGGGAGGGAGCCTTAAAGCAAGGCAAGTCTGCGCAAGGCTCGCCTATGGCAGAGCATCTTGGTGCCAGGAACTCTGCCAGATCGGGCCTCTGAACAGAGCTAGAGATCTGCCGTACTGGAGTCGCACTTAGCTTCGTGTAAGCAGGGATTTCAGCTTGACGGGGACTTGCTGCCTCCTCTTCCCCCGAGGAGGCTCGCTTCCCTGCTGGCTGTGCACTCGCCTATCAGGCGGGGGCGCAGGGCTCCTCCAGCAGGTCTTGCCTCAGGGGCTGCTTCCCCTGAGTTGGGGCTGTGGGCAGGAACCCAGACACGCAGGATCAGGCCCCAAACACCTGCACATGTCTCTGCTGGGGAGGAGAGTGCTAGGGAACCTACGTCTGTCATACACTTTCTGGGCACCCAAGGAATCAGCCTCCGTGTGTGCGGGGCTGAAAACCCCAGCCAGGGGCCTGGGAGCCTGGTGCTCTCCGTGTGGCGCTGAATCTGGGCGGCCAAGCAACCGCTGGAGGAGCCCTGCAGTTGCCCTTCCCTTCCCTCTGACAGAATTCTCACTGCTGGAGCCCTTGGCAGTGTGCAACCCACCAGCCCCTAAGCTCTCCTTAAGGAGGACTGGGACCTAAGTGCAAAGGCAAGGCAGGATTGGAGCTGAGGCAAGAAAGGCGCCAGTGGCGACTCCCAGGCTCCTGCTGCCTGCTCCTTCCTGGAGAGGCAGCCTAAAAGCAAGGCAAGTCTGGGCAAGGCTAGCCCCCGGCAGAGCAGCCTCGCGCCAGGAACTCTGCCAGATCGGGGCTCTGAGCAGAGCTAGAGCTCTGCCGTACTGGAGGCGCACTTAGCTCCGTGCAAGCAGGGCTTTCAACTTGACGGGGCTGGGCTGCCTCCTCTTCCCCCGAGGAGGCTCGCTTCCCTGCTGGCTGTGCACTCGCCTATCAGGCGGGGGCGCAGGGCTCCTCCAGCAGGTCTTGCCTCAGGGGCTGCTTCCCCTGAGTTGGGGCTGTGGGCAGGAACCCAGACACGCAGGATCAGGCCCCAAACACCTGCACATGTCTCTGCTGGGGAGGAGAGTGCTAGGGAACCTACGTCTGTCATACACTTTCTGGGCACCCAAGGAATCAGCCTCCGTGTGTGCGGGGCTGAAAACCCCAGCCAGGGGCCCTGGGAGCCTGGTGCTCTCGGTGCGGCGCTGATTCTAGGCGGCCTAGAAACCGCTGGAGGAGCCCTGCAGTTGCCCTTCCCTTCCCTCTGACAGAGCTCTCACTGCTGAAGCCCTTGGCAGTGTGCAACCCACCACCCCTAAGCCCTCCCCAACACGCCTGGCACCTATGTGCAAAGGCAAGGCAGGATTGGAGCTGAGGCAAGGAAGGCACCAGTGGCGTCTCCCAGGCTCGCTCAGACAGCTCCTTCCTGGGGAGGGAGCCTAAAAGCAAGGCAAGTCTGGGCAAGGCGAGCCCCGGCCGAGCAGCCTCGCGCCAGAAACTCTGCCAGATCGGGGCTCTGAGCAGAGCTAGAGCTCTGCCGTACTGGAGGCCCACTTAGCTCCGTGCAAGCAGGGCTTTCCTCTTGACTGGGCTCGGCTGCCTCCTCTTCTCCCGAGGAGGCTCGCTACACTGCTGGCTGTGCTCTCGCCTATCAGGCGGGCGCGCAGGGCTCCTCCAGCAGGTCTTGCCTCAGGGGCTGCTTCCCCTGAGTTGAGGCTGTGGGCGGGAACCCAGACACGCAGGATAAGGCCCCAACCACCTGCACATGTCTCTGCTGGGGAGGAGAGTGCTAGGGAACCTACGTCTCTCACACACTTTCTAGGCACCCACGGAGTCAGCCTCTGGGAGTGTGGGGATGCAAAACCCAGCCAGGGGCCCTTGGAACCTGGTGCTCTCCGTGCGGAGCTTTGTCTGGGCGGCCAAGGAACCGCTGAAGGAGCCCTGCTGTTGCCCTTCGCTTCCCTCTGACAGAGCTTTCACTGCTGGAGCCCTTGGCAGTGTGCAACCCACCAGCCCCTAAGCCCTCCTCAAGGACGCTTGGGACCTAAGTGCAAAGGCAAGGCAGGGGTAGAGCTGAAGCCAGGAAGGCGCCAGTGGCGTTTCCGAGCCTCACACAGCCTGCTCCTTCCTGGGAGGGAGCCTTAAAGCAAGGCAAGTCTGCGCAAGGCTCGCCTATGGCAGAGCATCTTGGTGCCAGGAACTCTGCCAGATCGGGCCTCTGAACAGAGCTAGAGATCTGCCGTACTGGAGTCGCACTTAGCTTCGTGAAGCAGGGATTTCAGCTTGACGGGGACTTGCTGCCTCCTCTTCCCCCGAGGAGGCTCGCTTCCCTGCTGGCTGTGCACTCGCCTATCAGGCGGGGGCGCAGGGCTCCTCCAGCAGGTCTTGCCTCAGGGGCTGCTTCCCCTGAGTTGGGGCTGTGGGCAGGAACCCAGACACGCAGGATCAGGCCCCAAACACCTGCACATGTCTCTGCTGGGGAGGAGAGTGCTAGGGAACCTACGTCTGTCATACACTTTCTGGGCACCCAAGGAATCAGCCTCCGTGTGTGCGGGGCTGAAAACCCCAGCCAGGGGCCTGGGAGCCTGGTGCTCTCGGTGCGGCGCTGATTCTAGGCGGCCTAGAAACCGCTGGAGGAGCCCTGCAGTTGCCCTTCCCTTCCCTCTGACAGAGCTCTCACTGCTGAAGCCCTTGGCAGTGTGCAACCCACCACCCCTAAGCCTCCCAACGACGCTGGCACCTATGTGCAAAGGCAAGGCAGGATTGGAGCTGAGGCAAGGAAGGCACCAGTGGCGTCTCCCAGGCTCGCTCAGACAGCTCCTTCCTGGGGAGGGAGCCTAAAAGCAAGGCAAGTCTGGGCAAGGCGAGCCCCCGGCCGAGCAGCCTCGCGCCAGAAACTCTGCCAGATCGGGGCTCTGAGCAGAGCTAGAGCTCTGCCGTACTGGAGGCCACTTAGCTCCGTGCAAGCAGGGCTTTCCTCTTGACTGGGCTCGGCTGCCTCCTCTTCTCCCGAGGAGGCTCGCTACACTGCTGGCTGTGCTCTCGCCTATCAGGCGGGCGCGCAGGGCTCCTCCAGCAGGTCTTGCCTCAGGGGCTGCTTCCCTGAGTTGAGGCTGTGGGCGGGAACCCAGACACGCAGGATAAGGCCCAACCACCTGCACATGTCTCTGCTGGGGAGGAGAGTGCTAGGGAACCTACGTCTCTCACACACTTTCTAGGCACCCACGGAGTCAGCCTCTGGAGTGTGGGGATGCAAAACCCAGCCAGGGGCCCTTGGAACCTGGTGCTCTCCGTGCGGAGCTTTGTCTGGGCGGCCAAGGAACCGCTGAAGGAGCCCTGCTGTTGCCCTTCGCTTCCCTCTGACAGAGCTTTCACTGCTGGAGCCCTTGGCAGTGTGCAACCCACCAGCCCCTAAGCCCTCCTCAAGGACGCTTGGGACCTAAGTGCAAAGGCAAGGCAGGGGTAGAGCTGAAGCCAGGAAGGCGCCAGTGGCGTTTCCGAGCCTCACACAGCCTGCTCCTTCCTGGGGAGGGAGCCTTAAAGCAAGGCAAGTCTGCGCAAGGCTCGCCTATGGCAGAGCATCTTGGTGCCAGGAACTCTGCCAGATCGGGCCTCTGAACAGAGCTAGAGATCTGCCGTACTGGAGTCGCACTTAGCTTCGTGAAGCAGGGATTTCAGCTTGACGGGGACTTGCTGCCTCCTCTTCCCCGAGGAGGCTCGCTTCCCTGCTGGCTGTGCACTCGCCTATCAGGCGGGGCGCAGGGCTCCTCCAGCAGGTCTTGCCTCAGGGGCTGCTTCCCTGAGTTGGGGCTGTGGGCAGGAACCCAGACACGCAGGATCAGGCCCCAAACACCTGCACATGTCTCTGCTGGGGAGGAGAGTGCTAGGGAACCTACGTCTGTCATACACTTTCTGGGCACCCAAGGAATCAGCCTCCGTGTGTGCGGGGCTGAAAACCCAGCCAGGGGACCTGGGAGCCTGGTGCTCTCCGTGTGGCGCTGAATCTGGGCGGCCAAGCAACCGCTGGAGGAGCCCTGCAGTTGCCCTTCCCTTCCCTCTGACAGAATTCTCACTGCTGGAGCCCTTGGCAGTGTGCAACCCACCAGCCCCTAAGCTCTCCTTAAGGAGGACTGGGACCTAAGTGCAAAGGCAAGGCAGGATTGGAGCTGAGGCAAGAAAGGCGCCAGTGGCGACTCCCAGGCTCCTGCTGCCTGCTCCTTCCTGGAGAGGCAGCCTAAAAGCAAGGCAAGTCTGGGCAAGGCTAGCCCCGGCAGAGCAGCCTCGCGCCAGGAACTCTGCCAGATCGGGGCTCTGAGCAGAGCTAGAGCTCTGCCGTACTGGAGGCGCACTTAGCTCCGTGCAAGCAGGGCTTTCAACTTGACGGGGCTGGGCTGCCTCCTCTTCCCCGAGGAGGCTCGCTTCCCTGCTGGCTGTGCACTCGCCTATCAGGCGGGGGCGCAGGGCTCCTCCAGCAGGTCTTGCCTCAGGGGCTGCTTCCCCTGAGTTGGGGCTGTGGGCAGGAACCCAGACACGCAGGATCAGGCCCCAAACACCTGCACATGTCTCTGCTGGGGAGGAGAGTGCTAGGGAACCTACGTCTGTCATACACTTTCTGGGCACCCAAGGAATCAGCCTCCGTGTGTGCGGGGCTGAAAACCCCAGCCAGGGGCCCTGGGAGCCTGGTGCTCTCGGTGCGGCGCTGATTCTAGGCGGCCTAGAAACCGCTGGAGGAGCCCTGCAGTTGCCCTTCCCTTCCCTCTGACAGAGCTCTCACTGCTGAAGCCCTTGGCAGTGTGCAACCCACCACCCCTAAGCCCTCCCCAACGACGCCTGGCACCTATGTGCAAAGGCAAGGCAGGATTGGAGCTGAGGCAAGGAAGGCACCAGTGGCGTCTCCCAGGCTCGCTCAGACAGCTCCTTCCTGGGGAGGGAGCCTAAAAGCAAGGCAAGTCTGGGCAAGGCGAGCCCCCGGCCGAGCAGCCTCGCGCCAGAAACTCTGCCAGATCGGGGCTCTGAGCAGAGCTAGAGCTCTGCCGTACTGGAGGCCACTTAGCTCCGTGCAAGCAGGGCTTTCCTCTTGACTGGGCTCGGCTGCCTCCTCTTCTCCCGAGGAGGCTCGCTACACTGCTGGCTGTGCTCTCGCCTATCAGGCGGGCGCGCAGGGCTCCTCCAGCAGGTCTTGCCTCAGGGGCTGCTTCCCCTGAGTTGAGGCTGTGGGCGGGAACCCAGACACGCAGGATAAGGCCCCAACCACCTGCACATGTCTCTGCTGGGGAGGAGAGTGCTAGGGAACCTACGTCTCTCACACACTTTCTAGGCACCCACGGAGTCAGCCTCTGGAGTGTGGGGATGCAAAACCCAGCCAGGGGCCCTTGGAACCTGGTGCTCTCCGTGCGGAGCTTTGTCTGGGCGGCCAAGGAACCGCTGAAGGAGCCCTGCTGTTGCCCTTCGCTTCCCTCTGACAGAGCTTTCACTGCTGGAGCCCTTGGCAGTGTGCAACCCACCAGCCCCTAAGCCCTCCTCAAGGACGCTTGGACCTAAGTGCAAAGGCAAGGCAGGGGTAGAGCTGAAGCCAGGAAGGCGCCAGTGGCGTTTCCGAGCCTCACACAGCCTGCTCCTTCCTGGGGAGGGAGCCTTAAAGCAAGGCAAGTCTGCGCAAGGCTCGCCTATGGCAGAGCATCTTGGTGCCAGGAACTCTGCCAGATCGGGCCTCTGAACAGAGCTAGAGATCTGCCGTACTGGAGTCGCACTTAGCTTCGTGAAGCAGGGATTTCAGCTTGACGGGGACTTGCTGCCTCCTCTTCCCCCGAGGAGGCTCGCTTCCTGCTGGCTGTGCACTCGCCTATCAGGCGGGGGCGCAGGGCTCCTCCAGCAGGTCTTGCCTCAGGGGCTGCTTCCCCTGAGTTGGGGCTGTGGGCAGGAACCCAGACACGCAGGATCAGGCCCCAAACACCTGCACATGTCTCTGCTGGGGAGGAGAGTGCTAGGGAACCTACGTCTGTCATACACTTTCTGGGCACCAAGGAATCAGCCTCCGTGTGTGCGGGGCTGAAAACCCCAGCCAGGGGCCCTGGAGCCTGGTGCTCTCGTGCGGCGCTGATTCTGGCGGCCAAGAACCGCTGGAGGAGCCTGCAGTTGCCCTTCCCTTCCCTCTGACAGAGCTCTCACTGCTGGAGCCTTGGCAGTGTGCAACCCACCAGCCCCTAAGCCTCCAACGACTGGACCTAAGTGCAAAGGCAAGGCAGGATTGGAGCTGAGGCAAGGAAGGCACCAGTGGCGTCTCCCAGGCTCCTCAGACAGCTCCTTCCTGGGGAGGGAGCCTAAAGCAAGGCAAGTCTGCGGCAAGGCGAGCCCCCGGCGAGCAGCTTCGCGCCAGAACTCTGCCAGAATCGGGCTCTGAGCAGAGCTAGAGCTCTGCCGTACTGTGAGGCCAACTTAGCTCCGTGCAAGCAGGGCTTTCCTTTGACTGGGCTGGCTGCCTCCTTTCTCCCGAGGAGGCTCGCTACGCTGCTGGCTGTGCTCTCGCCTATCAGGCGGGCGCGCAGGGCTCCTCCAGCAGGTCTTGCTCAGGGGCTGCTTCCCTGAGTTGGGCTGTGGGCGGGAACCCAGACACGCAGGATCAGGCCCCAACCACCTGCAATGTCTCTGCTGGGAGGAGAGTGCTAGGGAACCTACGTCTCTCACACACTTTCTAGGCACCCACGGAGTCAGCCTCTGGAGTGTGGGCTGCAAAACCCAGCCAGGGGCCCTTGGAAGCCTGGTGCTCTCCGTGCGGAGCTTTGTCTGGGCGGCCAAGGAACCGCTGAAGGAGCCCTGCTGTTGCCCTTCGCTTCCCTCTGACAGAGCTTTCACTGCTGGAGGCCTTGGCAGTGTGCAACCCACCCCTAAGCCCTCCTAAGGACGCTTGGGACTAAGTGCAAAGGCAAGGCAGGATTAGAGCTGAGGCAGGGAAGGCGCCAGTGGGTTTCCGAGGCCTCACACAGCCTGCTCTTCCTGGAGAGG
>NW_017196350.1:0-8534 GCF_001704415.2 Capra hircus
CTTTCCCGACCACGCATGGAAAGGATCCCTCTTCTCGAGCTATGAGGCGGAAACGGGGCTCCTCTGGATGTGGCGGAACTTTCGTGCTTCCTCTCGAGTGGAGACTGGAATGCCGGGGAACTTCTTGAGTTGCAGCAAGGGTGTGAAGGACCCTTTGGAAGTTCCAGAGGTTAGGTGTGAATAGCCTCGAGACGCCTCATTGGAAATGGGCCTCAATTCGCCTGGAGGGGAGAACCTCCTGGATTTTCTGGAGTTGGGGCATGTGCTCTCGACTTAAGACTGGGACCTCAGGGACCCGCTCTGGTGGCCTCAGGAAAGGCCAGTCCCCATGCGAGTTGCTCGGGGCCTCTCGGGATTCCTCTCCCGTCGATGCCGGGGCCTAAGACCTTGTGTGAGTCGGTCACGGAACCTGAGGATTCCTCTCCAGTGCTGACACGGATCTTGGGGGTACTTCTGGAGTCTCCCCAGGGGAGTCAGTACTCGTCTCGAGGGGGCATGCATGTGCGATTTCCTGCCGAGCTGTAGAGGCAGTGTCACGCTTCCCTTCCGTAGATCATGGATCTGTGGCTTTCTCTCGAGGTTTCCCACGAGGATTTCCCACGAGGCTTTCCCACAGGGCTGTCACACGTGCCACCGTGGTGTGAGTCGATCCTCGGCTTGAACGTCAGGCAGTGCAGGGAAAACAGGTTTCCCTGGAATGGACTGAGACATCTGGGGGACTCTGGGAATGGTGGCACGACCCTGGAGTTCTCTCGCCTTTCCTGTGGAGAGCGCCTCCTCTTGAGATGCGACGGAACCCGGGAATTCTTTCCCGACCATGCAGGGAAAGGATCCCTCCTCTCGAGCTAGGAGGCGGAAACGGGGCTCCTCTGGATTTGGGCGGGACTCTCGTGCTTCCTCTCGAGTGGAGACGGTATCTCGGGGAACTTCCTGAGTTGCAGCAACGGTGTGAAGGACCCTTTGGAAGTTCCAGATGTGAGATGTGATTAGCCTCCAGACGCCTCAGCGGAAATGGGCCTCATCTCCACTGGAGGGGAGAACCTCCTGGATTTTCTCGAGTTACGGCAGGTGCTCTCGACTTACGACGGGGACCTCAGGTACCCGCTCTTGTGGTCTCAGGAAAGGCCAGTCCCCATGTGAGTTGTTCGCAGGCCTCTCGGGAATCCTCTCCCTTCGATGCCGGCGCCTAAGACCTTGTGTCTAGTCGGTGCCAGAACCTGAGGATTCCTCTCCAGTTCTGACATGGATCTTGGGGTACTTCTGGAGTCTCCCCAGGGGAGTCAGTCCTCGTCTCGAGTGGGGCATGCACGTGCGCTTTCCTGCCGAGCTGTAGAGGCAGTGTCACGCTTCCCTTCGCGTAGATCAAGGGATCTGTGGCTTTCTCTCGAGGCTTTCCCACGAGGCTTTCCCACAGGGCTGTCCCACGTGCCACCGTTGTGTGAGTGATCCTCGCTTGAAAGTGGAGGCAGTGCAGGGAAAACAGGTTTCCCTGGAATGGACTGAGACATCTGGGGGACTCTGGGAATGGTGGCACGACCCTGGAGTTCCTCTCGCCTTTCCTGTGGAGATCGCCTCCTCTTGAGAGGCGACGGAACGCCGGGAATTCTTTCCCGACCACGCAGGGAAAGGATCCTCCTCTCGAGCTAGGAGGCGGAAACGGGGCTCCTCTGGATGTGGGCGGGACTCTCGTGCTTCCTCTCCAATGGAGACGGGTATGCGGGGAACTTCTTGAGTTGCAGCCAGGGTGTGAAGGACCGTTTCGAAGTTCCAGATGTTAGATGTGATTAGCCTCGAGACTCCTCAGCGGAAATGGGCCTCATCTCCCCTGGAGGGGAGAATCTCCTGGATTTTCTCGAGTTGCGGCAGGTGCTCTCGACTTCGACGGGGACCTCAGGGACCCGCTCTGATGGCCTCAGGAAAGGACAGTCCCCATGCGAGTTGCTCGGGGCCTCTCGGGATTCCTCTCCCGTCGATGCTGGGGCCTAAGACCTTGTGTGGAGTCGGTGCCGTAACCTGTGGATTCCTCTCCAGTGCTGACAGGGATCTTGGGGTACTTTTGGAGTCTCCCCAGGGGAGTCACTCCTCGTCTTGAGTGGGGGGCATGCACGTGCGCGTTCCTCCCGATCTTTAGCAGCAGTGTCGCACTTCCCTTCTCGGGATCAAGGGATCTGAGGCTTTCCCTCGAGACTTTCCCAGGAGGCTTTCCCACGAGGCTTTCCCACAGGGCTGTCCCACGTGCCAACGTGGTGTGAGTCGATCCTCGGCCTGAAAGTCGAGGCAGTGCAGGGAAAACAGGTTTCCCTGGAATGGACTGAGACATCTGGGGGACTCTGGGAATGGTGGCACGACCCTGGAGTTCCTCTCGCCTTTCCTGTGGAGAGCGCCTCCTCTTGAGATGCGACAGGAACGCGGGAATTCTTTCCCCACCACGCAGGGAAAGGATCCCTCCTCTCGAGCTAGGAGGCGGAAACGGGGCTCCTCTGGTTGTGGGCGGGCTCTCGTGCTTCCTCTCGAGTGGAGACGGGAAAGTCGGGGAACTTCTTGAGTTGCATCAAGGGTGTGAAGGACCCTTTGGAAGTTCCAGAGGTTAGGTGTTATTAGACTCGAGACGCCTCAGCGGAAATGGGCCTCATCTCGCCTGGAGGGGAGAACCTCCTGGATTTTCTCGAGTTGGGGCAGGTGTTCTCAACTTAAGACGGGGACCTCAGGGACCAGCTCTGGTGGCCTCAGGAAAGGCCAGTCCCCATGCGAGTTGCTCGGGGGCCTCTCGGGATTCCTCTCCGTCGATGCCGGGGCCTAAGATCTTGTTTGGAGTGGTGCCAGAACCTGAGGATTCTCTACAGTGCTGACATGGATCTTGGGGTACTTTTGGAGTCTCCCCAGGGGAGTCAGTCCTCATCTCGAGTGGGGCATGCACGTGCGATTTAATCCGAGCTGTAGCAGCAGTGTCACACTTCCCTTCGCGTGGATCAAGGGATCTGTGGCTTTCCCTCCAGTCATTCCCACGAGGCTTTCCCACGAGGCTTTCCCACAGGGCTGTCCCACGTGGCACCGTGGTGTGAGTCGATCCTCGGCTTGAAAGTCGAGGTAGTGCAGGGAAAACAGGTTTCCCTGGAATGGACTGAGACATCTGGGGGACTCTGGGAATGGTGGCACGACCCTGGGGTTCCTCTCGCCTTTCCTGTGGAGAGCGCCTCCACTTGAGATGCGACGGAACGCCGGGAATTCTTTCCCGACCACGCAGGGAAAGGATCCCTCCTCTCGAGCTATGAGGCGTAAACGGAGCTCCTCCGGATGTTTGCGTAACTCTCGTGTTTCCTCTCGAGTGGAGACGGGTATGTCGGGGAACTTCTTGAGTTGCAGCAAGGGTGTGAAGAACCCTTTGGAAGTTCCAGAGGTTAGGTGTGATTAGCCTCGAGAAGCCTCAGGGGAAATGGGCCTCATCTCGCCTGGGGGAGAACCTCCTGGATTTTCTCCAGTTGCGGAAGGTGCTCTCGACTTACGACGGGGACACAAGGAACCCGCTCTGGTAGCCTCAGGAAAGGCCAGTCCCCATGCGAGTTGCTCGGGGTCTCTCGGGATTCCTCTCCCGTCGATGCCGGGGCCTAAGACCTTGTGTGGAGTCGGTGTCGGAACCTGAGGATTCCTCTCCAGTGCTGACATGGATCTTGGGGTACTTCTGGAGTCTCCCCAGGGGAGTCAGTCCTCGTCTCGAGGGGGATGCACGTGGGCTTTACTCCCGAGCTGTAGCAGCAGTGTCGCGCTTTCCTTCGCGTGGATCAAGTGATCTGTGGCTTTCCCTTGAGGCTTTCCCACGAGGCTTTCCCACAGGGCTGTCCCACATGCCACCGTGGTGTGAGTCGATCCTCGCCTTCAATGTCGAAGCAGTGCAGGGAGTACAGGTTTCCCTGGAATGGACTGAGACATGTGGGGGACTCTGGGAATGGTGGCACGACCCTGGAGTTCCTCTCACCTTTCCTGTGGAGAGCGCCTCCTCTTGAGATGGGACGGGAACGCTGGGAATCTTTCCCCAACACGCAGGGTAAGGATCCTCCTCTCGAACTAGGAGACGGAAACAGGGCTCCTCTGGATGTTGGCGGAACTCTCGTGCTCCTCTCGAGTGGAGACGGGTATGTCGGGGAACTTCTTGAGTTGCAGCAAGGGTGTGAAGTCCCTCTGAAAGTTCCAGAGGTTAGATGTGATTAGCCTCGAGACCCCTCAGCAGAAATGGGCCTCATCTCGCCTGGAGGGAGAACCTCCTGGATTTTCTCGAGTTGCGGCAGGTGCTCTCGACTTACGACGGGGACCTCAGGGACCCGCTCTGGTGGCCTCAGGAAAGGCCAGTCCCCATGCGAGTTGCTCGGGGGCCACTCGGGATTCCCTCCATCGATGGCGGTGCCTAAGACCTTGAATGGAGTCGGTGCCGGATCCTGAGGATTTCTCTCCAGTGCTGACAAGGACCTCGGGGTACTTCTGGAGTCTCCCCAGGGGAGTCAGTCCTCGTCTCGTTTGGGGGCATGCATGTGCGCTTTCCTCTCGACTGTATCAGCAGTGTCACGTTTCCCTTCGCTTGGATCAAGGGATCTGTGGCTTTCCCTCGACGCTTTCCCACGAGCTTTCCCACGAGGCTTTCCCACAGGCTATTCCACTTGCCATCATGGTGTGAGTCAATCCTCGGCGTGAAAGTCGAACCAGTGCAGGGAAAACAGGAACCTCCTTCCCCACAGTAGGGGTACACTGTCCCCTTGGGCGGGTATCTCCAGGGCACTCGCGCTGGGGGTTTGCCGCGGAGGTGCGGGCCTCAGGCTCCATGTGAGAAAAGCCCCAAATGGCATTAGCTGCCAGTCCAGACGCTGGCCCCTCAGGTCTCTGGCCGGAGCCTTGGGCTCCAGGCAACTCAAAGCCCTCGGTGGTGGCACTCTGTGACTGCTGTAGTGAAAGGACGCCAAGAGCCCATGGAGGAGTTGGGGAGGGGGCATGGGGGAAACGGAGGCAAGGACAGCGAGGGATCTAGGTGGAGGCGCTGGAGAGAGCGTCTGGTGTCCCGGAATGCCTCGGAGGAGCCAGCGGGGAACAGTCGAGGCCCAGGGACCTGTGGAATGTGAAAAGGCAAGAAATCCCAGAGCAAGGCAGGCTGGGAAAGGGCGTTGGTGGCCAATTCAAAGGGACCTTGGGGCGTTTCCTGGGCGGTGAGCTCCCTTGGCACTGCTGAGGGCCCTGATTGATCACCCGGGGTTGATCCCACCCCCCGCTGCGAGGGAGGGCCACAAACCAAAGCCGCGAACTGCCTGCCCACCCCAACGGGGATCGTGGCGGTCCAGGGCACAGCTGTGCCGGGAAAAGCCCACTCGCTCCACGGGACTCCGTCCAGGGTCTCTGCTTGGAAAGAGGCCAGGGGCGGCCCCCTCCATCTACCCACCCAAACCCTATTGACGTCAATGGTGGCGGAGACGCCTCCCGTTCTCCAGAGTCCTAAGCGGCTGGGTCCCCGCCCACTCGGCCAGCAGTCTGCAGCGTGCCTGTGTGCCTCTCCCACCATGGCTTCGTCCGGCTCCTCCAGCACCTCAAGCGGTACGTTTGCCCTCGGTCCCTGTGGTCGGATCACATCTCAGGGGATTTGCGGGTGGCCTGGGCAAGGGCTCTCGGCCAATGTGTTGACCCCCTCCCACCCGAGAACGGCGGGGACCCATCGGCCAGGCCCGGGGTTCCGAGGCGTCAGGTGTGCCCAAATTCGGAAGGCGTGGCATCGTTCGTTCATCTTGCTCCTTTGGCACACACATGGCTTCTCCGTTCTCTTTTCTGGGAAGACAGTGTTGTTTCAGGGGGCGTGCTGCGGGGGGCGGGGGCCGGGGTTGCGGGGGTGGGAGCGGGTGCTGTGCTGGGATGAGGCCCTTTATCCTCACATCTTCCTGTGGGAATGGGAGTCGGGGAGCTCTGTGGCCTTGCTGCCTTCAGTGGCTTCCTCTGCACAGGGGCCTAGTGGCTTCTGCCTTTTGTCAGGCGTTACGGAGTTTGGGCTTCGCTTTGGTGGCCTTGGCCTTTGCCTTGGCCTGGGCCTTGGCCTTGCCCTTGGCGTTGCCCTTGCCCTTGCCTTGGTCTTGGGCTTGGCCTTGCCCTGCCTTGAACTTGAACTTGACCTTGACCTTGAACTTGACCTTGACATTGAACTTGAAATTGGCCTTGACCTTGACCTTGAACTTGAACTGAACTTGACCTTGACTTGAACTTGAACTTGAACTTCAACTTGAACTTGACTTGAACTTGACTTGACTTGAACTTGAACTTGACGTTGAACTTGAACTTGAACTTGACCTTGAACTTGAACTTGAACTTGAACTTGAACTTGAACTTGACCTTGACCTTGAACTTGAACTTCAACTTGAACTTCAACTTCAACCTTGAACTTGAACTTGTGAACTTGAACTTGAACTTGACTTGACTTGAACTTGAAACTTGACCTTGAACTTCAACTTGAATTTGACCTTGACCTTGAACTTCAACTTGAACTTGAACTTGAACTTGAAACTTGAACTTGACCTTGACCTTGACAACAACGGGAGACCTCGAGATTTGCTCAGAGCACCGGAGGTCCAGAAGCAGGGCCCTGTATCTCCCCTTCCCTTTGTGATCATTGCAAAGACATTCCTAGCTGATAGCGGGAGTGCCATGAAGAAGCAAGCAGTGGAGTGTGTTTGACACGACTGTGTGCCTTCCTGGCCTCAACTCCACAAGGGCCTTTCCTCTCGAAGTAGGCCCCATGTCCCCTTGGGGAGGTGTCATGCCTCTTTTCTCCTCGCTGCCAAAGGGTGGAGCCAAGCTCGCTCTGTCAGAGGTACAAAACAGCAATTGAATGGATTTTCAAGCTCTTGCTAGGCTGCACCCTTTCAGGGCCCACTTTACTGATACAGGTGCTCTGTAGCCCCTGGTTGGGTATGCAGGTTCACAAACAGGTGAGATCCTGTCCCAAGCCAAGAATTTTCCTGAAAGACCTAGGCTCACTAGAGCTCTCCTCCAGAGCAAAGAGGATAGAGGAGATGTATGGAGGAGTCTTTGCCTTTCCCTGTGAGTGTGGGGCTACTCCCTACGGCCCCAAGCTCAGGGATAACTGCCTCTAAGAAGGAATGGCAAGAAGCGCTATTCTTGGAGGTTGGACAGGGAGTTCGCAGCATGTGGGGAAAGAAAGACTTCTTCGGGAAGAAGAGGCAACCACCGGGGGTGTGTTTGCAAGCCTCTATTTGGAAGGAACAGGTTTGCTTATACAACTCAAGACCTCCAGATCTGCTCAGAGGACTGAAGTTCCAGAGACAGGGCCATGTATCTCCCCTTCCCTTTGAGATCCTTGCAAAGACATTCCTAGCAGATCGTGGGAGTGCCCATGAAGAAGCAAGCAGCGGGAGTGTGCTTGACATCACTGGCTGCCTACCTGGGCTCAGCTCCTCAAGGGGCCTTTGTCTCCTGGTAGGCCCTATGTCCCCTTTGGGAGAGGGTTGTGCCCTCTTCCCTCCACACTGCCAAAGGGTGGAGGTGGAGCAAACTCGTTCTCTCCGAGGTAAAAAAAAAAAAGACAAATTGGATGGATTTTTAAGCTCTTGCTATGCTGCACCCCTCCAGGACCCACTCGAGCAAAACAGGTGCCCTGTGGCCCCTAGGTGGGGTATGCAGGTTCACACACCGGGTGGATCCCGTCAAAGCCAAGAATTTTCCTGACAGACCTAGGCTCACTAGAGCTCTCCTCCAGAGGAAAGGGACAGAAAAGACGTGTGTGTGGAGGTGGCTCTTGCCTTTCCAGGTCCCAATCTCAGGGATAACTGCCCCTAGAAAGGAACTGCTGCTGCTGCTGCTGCTAAGTTGCTTCAGTCGTGTTCGACTCTGTGCGACGCCATAGACGGTAGCCCACTAGGCTCCCCCGTCCCTGGGATTCTCCAGGCAAGAACAGTAAGTGGGTTGCCATTGCCTTCTCCAATGCATGAAAGTGAACATGAAAGTGCAGTCGCTCAGTCGTGTCCGACCCTCAGCGACCCACGGACTGCAGCCTACCAGGCTTCTCCGTCCATAGGATTTTCTGAAAGGAACTGCAAGAAGCGCTTTTCCAGGAGGCTGGGAAAGGGAGTTCGCAGGATGTGGGGAAAGAGAGCCTCCTTCGGGGAAGAATAGGCGGCCACTTTTTTGTGTTGCAAACCTCTATTTTGGAAGGAACAGGTTAGCTTATACAAAGGGAGACCTCCAGATCTGCTCAGAGGACCGAAAGTTGCAGAGGCAGGTCGGTGTATTTTCCCTTCACTTTGCGATCCTTGCAAAGACATTCCTTGCTGATAGATGATTCAGCAAGGGCCTTTGAGACTGTTGTTTTCTTTCCTAGGTTCAAAGATTCCTTCAGTTCCTAATATAGATATCCTAGAAATTAAGTGACATCCGTGAAAATCTGATATGTCCTGGTCAAATGCTGTCAGTTATAATTCCAGTTATCATATAAAGCATTTCAAGTCGCAGCAGTGACCAGATTACATTGTCAATTTCAATTTAATTAATCATGG
>NW_017196351.1:0-8534 GCF_001704415.2 Capra hircus
TCTCCACTCGAGAGAAGCACGAGAACCCGCCCACATTCAGAGGAGCCCCGTTTCCGCCTCTCAGCTGAGAGGAGGGATCCTTTCCCTGCGTGGTCGGGAAAGAATTCCCGGCGTTCCCGTCGCATCTCAAGAGGAGGCGCTCTCCACAGGAAAGGCGAGAGGAACTCCAGGGTCGTGCCACCATTCCCAGAGTCCCCCAGATGTCTCAGTCCATTCCAGGGAAACCTGTTTTCCCTGCACTGCCTCGACTTTCAAGCCGAGGATCGACTCACACCACGGTGGCACGTGGGACAGCCCTAGAAAGCTCGTGAAAGCCTCTTTGGGAAAGCCTCGTGGGGAAAGCCTAGTGGGAAAGCCTCGAGGGAAGGCCACAGATCGCTTGATACACGCGAAGGGAAGAACGACACTGCGCTACAGCTCGGAAGGAAATCACACGTGCATGCCCCCACTCGAGACGAAGACTTACTCCCCTGGGGAGACTCCAGAAGTACCCCCAAGACCCATGTCAGCACTGGAGAGGAATCCTCAGGTTCCGTACTGACTCCACACAATGTCTTAGGCCCGGCATCGACGGGAGAGGAATCCCGAGAGGCCCCCGAGCAACTCGCAGGGGGACTGGCCTTTCCTGAGGCCACCAGAGCGGGTCCCTGAGGTCCCCGTCGTAAGTCGGGAGCACCTGCCGCAACTCGAGAAAATCCAGGAGGTTCTCCCCTCCAGGCGAGATGAGGCCCATTTCCGCTGAGGCGTCTCGAGGCTAATCACACCTAAACTCTGGAACTTCCATAGGGTCATTCACACCCTTGCTGCATCTCAAGAAGTTCCTCGACATACCCGTCTCCACTCGAGAGAAGCACGAGAGTCCCGCCCACATCCAGAGGAGCCCTGTTTCCGCCTCCTAGCTCGAGAGGAGGGATCCTTTCCCTGCGTGGTCGGTGAAAGAATTCCCGGCGTTCCCGTCGCAATTCAAGTAGAGGTGCTCTCCACAGGAAAGTCGAGAGGAACTCCAGGGTCGTGCCACATTCCCAGAGTCCCCAGATGTCTCAGTCCATTCCAGGGATACCTGTTTTCCCTGCACTGCCTCGACTTTCAAGCCAAGGATCGACTCATACCACAGTGGCACGAGGCACAGCCCTGTGGGAAAGCCTCGTGGGAAAGCCTCGTGGGAAAGCCTCGTGAGAAAGCCTCGAAGGAAAGCCCCTGATCACTTGATCCACGCGAATGGAAGCGCGACACTGCTGCTACAGCTCGGAGGAAAGCGCTCGTGCATGCCCCCACTGGAGACGAGGACTGACTCCCCTGGGGAGACACCAGAAGTACCCCAAGATCCATGTCAGCACTGCAGAGGAATCCTCAGGTTCCGGCACCCACTCCACACAAGATCTTAGGCCCCGGCATCGACGGGAGAGGAATCCCGAGAGGCTCCCGAGCAACCAGCATGGGGATTGGCCTTTCCTGAGGTCAGCAGAGCGGGTCCCAGATGTCCCCGTCGTAAGTCGAGAGCACCTGCCGCAACTCGAGAAAATCCAGGAGGTTCACCCCTCCAGGCGAGATGAGGCCCATTTCCGCTGAGGCGTCTCGAGGCTAATCACACCTAACCTCTGGAACTTCCAAAGGTCCTTCACACCCTTGCTGCAACTCAAGAAGTTCCCCGACATACCCGTCTCCACTCGAGAGCAAGCACGAGAGTCCCGCCCACATCCAGAGGAGCCCCGTTTCCGGCTCCTATCTCGAGAGGAGGGATCCTTTCCCTGCGTAGTTGGGAAAGAATTTTCGGCGTTCCCGTCTCATCTCAAGAGGAGGCGCTCTCCACAGGAAAGGCGAGAGGAACTCCAAGGTCGTGCCTCCATTCCCAGAGTTCCCCAGATGTCTCAGTCCATTCCAGGGAAACCTGTTTTCCCTGCACTGCCTCGGCTTTCAAGCCGAGGATCGACTCACACCACGGTGGCACGTGGGACAGCCCTGTGGCAAAGCCTCGAGGAAAAGACCCAGATCCCTTGATCCACTCGACGGGAAGCGTGACACTGCTGCTAGAGCTGGGGAGGAAAGCGCACGTGCATGCCCCACTCGAGACGTGGACTGACTCCCCTGGGGAGACTCCAGAAGTACCCCAAGATCCATGCCAGCCCTGGAGAGGAATCCTCAGGTTCCGCAACCGACTCCACACAAGGACTTAGGCCCCGGGATCGATGGGAGAGGAATCCCGAGAGTCCCCCGAGCAACTCGCATGGGGACTGGTCTTTCCTGAGGCCACCAGAGTGGGTTCCTGAAGTCCCTGTCATAAGTCGAGAGCACCTGCCGCAACTCGAGAAAATCCAGGAGGTTCTCCCGTCCAGGTGAGATGAGGCCCATTTCCGCTGAGGCGTCTCGAGGCTAATCACACCTTACCTCTGGAACTTCCAAAGGGCCCTTCACACGCTTGCTGCAACTCAAGAAGTTCCCCGACATACCCGTCTCGACTCGAGAGGAAGCACGAGAGTTCTGGCCCACATCCAGAGGAGCCCCGTTTCCGCCTCCTAGCTCGAGAGGAGGGTTCCTTTCCCTGCGTGTTCGGGAAGGAATTCCTGGCCTTCCCATCGCAGCTCAAGAGGGGGCGCTCTCTACAGGAAAGGCGAGAGGAACTCCAGGGTCGTGCCACCATTCCCAGAGTCCCCCAGATGTCTCAGTCCACTCCAGGAAAACGTGTTTTCCTTGCACTGCCTCGACTTTCAAGCCAAGGATCGACTCACACCACGGTGGCACGTTGGACAGCCCTTTGGGAAAGCCTCTTGGGAAAGCCTCGTGGGAAAGACTCGAGGGAAAGCCACAGATTCCTTCATCCACGCGAAGGGAAGCGTGACACTACAGCTACAGCTCGGGAGGAAAGCGCACGTGCATGCCCCAACTCGAGACGAGGACTGACTCCCTTAGGGAGACTCCAAAAGTACCCCAGGAACCATGTCAGCACTGGAGTGGAATCCTCCCGTTCCGGCACCGACTCTACACAAGGTCTTAGGCCCCGGAATCGACGGGAGAGGAATCCCGAGAGGCCCCATGCAACTAGCATGGGAACTGGCCTTTCCTGAGGCCACCAGATCGGGTCCCAGAGGTCCCCGTCGTAAGTCGAGAGCACCTGCCGCAACTCGAGAAAATCCAGGAGGTTCTCCCTTCCAGGCGAGATGAGGCCCATTTCCGCTGAGCCGTCTCGAGGCTAGTCACACCTAAACTCTGTAACTTCCAAAGGGTCCTTCACACCCTTGCTGCAACTCAAGAAGTTCCCCGACATTCCCGTCTCCACTCGAGAGGAAGCACGAGAGACCCGCCCACATTCAGAGGAGCCCCGTTTCCGCCTCTCAGCCTGAGAGGAGGGATCCTTTACCTGCGTGGTCGGGAAAGAATTCCCGGCGTTCCCGTCGCATCTCAAGAGGAGGCGCTCTCCACAGGAAAGGCGAGAGGAACTCCAGGGTCGTGCCACCATTCCCAGAGTCCCCCAGATGTCTCAGTCCATTCCAGGGAAACCTGTTTTCCCTGCACTGCCTCGACTTTCAAGCCGAGGATCGACTCACACCACGGTGGCACGTGGGACAGCCCTATGGGAAAGCCTCGTGGGAAAGCCTCTTGGGAAAGCCTCGTGGGAAAGCCTAGTGGGAAAGCCTCGAGGGAAGGCCACAGATCGCTTGATACACGCGAAGGGAAGAACGACACTGCTGCTACAGCTCGGAAGGAAATCACACGTGCATGCCCCACTCGAGACGAAGACTTACTCCCCTGGGGAGACTCCAGAAGTACCCAAGATCCATGTCAGCACTGGAGAGGAATCCTCAGGTTCCGGTACTGACTCCACACAATGTCTTAGGCCCCGGCATCGACGGGAGAGGAATCCCGAGAGGCCCCCGAGCAACTCGCAGGGGGACTGGCCTTTCCTGAGGCCACCAGAGCGGGTCCCTGAGGTCCCCGTCGTAAGTCGGGAGCACCTGCCGCAACTCGAGAAAATCCAGGAGGTTCTCCCCTCCAGGCGAGATGAGGCCCATTTCCGCTGAGGCGTCTCGAGGCTAATCACACCTAAACTCTGGAACTTCCATAGGGTCATTCACACCCTTGCTGCATCTCAAGAAGTTCCTCGACATACCCGTCTCCACTCGAGAGGAAGCACGAGAGTCCCGCCCACATCCAGAGGAGCCCTGTTTCCGCCTCCTAGCTCGAGAGGAGGGATCCTTTCCCTGCGTGGTCGGGAAAGAATTCCCGGCGTTCCCGTCGCAAATCAAGTAGAGGTGCTCTCCACAGGAAAGTCGAGAGGAACTCCAGGGTCGTGCCACATTCCCAGAGTCCCCCAGATGTCTCAGTCCATTCCAGGGATACCTGTTTTCCCTGCACTGCCTCGACTTTCAAGCCAAGGATCGACTCATACCACAGTGGCACGAGGCACAGCCCTGTGGGAAAGCCTCGTGGGAAAGCCTCGTGGGAAAGCCTCGTGAGAAAGCCTCGAAGGAAAGCCCCTGATCACTTGATCCACGCGAATGGAAGCGCGACACTGCTGCTACAGCTCGGGAGGAAAGCGCTCGTGCATGCCCCCACTGGAGACGAGGACTGACTCCCCTGGGGAGACACCAGAAGTACCCCAAGATCCATGTCAGCACTGCAGAGGAATCCTCAGGTTCCGGCACCCACTCCACACAAGATCTTAGGCCCCGGCATCGACGGGAGAGGAATCCCGAGAGGCTCCCGAGCAACCAGCATGGGGATTGGCCTTTCCTGAGGTCAGCAGAGCGGGTCCCAGATGTCCCCGTCGTAAGTCGAGAGCACCTGCCGCAACTCGAGAAAATCCAGGAGGTTCACCCCTCCAGGCGAGATGAGGCCCATTTCCGCTGAGGCGTCTCGAGGCTAATCACACCTAACCTCTGGAACTTCCAAAGGTCCTTCACACCCTTGCTGCAACTCAAGAAGTTCCCCGACATACCCGTCTCCACTCGAGAGCAAGCACGAGAGTCCCGCCCACATCCAGAGGAGCCCCGTTTCCGGCTCCTATCTCGAGAGGAGGGATCCTTTCCCTGCGTAGTTGGGAAAGAATTTTCGGCGTTCCCGTCTCATCTCAAGAGGAGGCGCTCTCCACAGGAAAGGCGAGAGGAACTCCAAGGTCGTGCCTCCATTCCCAGAGTTCCCCAGATGTCTCAGTCCATTCCAGGGAAACCTGTTTTCCCTGCACTGCCTCGGCTTTCAAGCCGAGGATCGACTCACACCACGGTGGCACGTGGGACAGCCCTGTGGCAAAGCCTCGAGGAAAAGACCCAGATCCCTTGATCCACTCGACGGGAAGCGTGACACTGCTGCTAGAGCTGGGGAGGAAAGCGCACGTGCATGCCCCCACTCGAGACGTGGACTGACTCCCTGGGGAGACTCCAGAAGTACCCCAAGATCCATGCCAGCCTGGAGAGGAATCCTCAGGTTCCGCAACCGACTCCACACAAGGACTTAGGCCCCGGGATCGATGGGAGAGGAATCCCGAGAGTCCCCGAGCAACTCGCATGGGGACTGGTCTTTCCTGAGGCCACCAGAGTGGGTTCCTGAAGTCCCTGTCATAAGTCGAGAGCACCTGCCGCAACTCGAGAAAATCCAGGAGGTTCTCCCGTCCAGGTGAGATGAGGCCCATTTCCGCTGAGGCGTCTCGAGGCTAATCACACCTTACCTCTGG
This sequence comes from Capra hircus, assembly GCF_001704415.2. Taxonomy (NCBI): domain Eukaryota; kingdom Metazoa; phylum Chordata; class Mammalia; order Artiodactyla; family Bovidae; genus Capra; species Capra hircus. The sequence goes on from NW_017196351.1 coordinate 5,666, forward strand.
AACTTCCAAAGGGCCCTTCACACGCTTGCTGCAACTCAAGAAGTTCCCCGACATACCCGTCTCGACTCGAGAGGAAGCACGAGAGTTCTGCCCACATCCAGAGGAGCCCGTTTCCGCCTCCTAGCTCGAGAGGAGGGTTCCTTTCCCTGCGTGTTCGGGAAGGAATTCCTGGCCTTCCCATCGCAGCTCAAGAGGGGCGCTCTCTACAGGAAAGGCGAGAGGAACTCCAGGGTCGTGCACCATTCCCAGAGTCCCCCAGATGTCTCAGTCCACTCCAGGAAAACGTGTTTTCCTTGCACTGGCCTCGACTTTCAAGCCAAGGATCGACTCACACCACGGTGGCACGTTGGACAGCCCTTTGGGAAAGCCTCTTGGGAAAGCCTCGTGGGAAAGACTCGAGGGAAAGCCACAGATTCCTTCATCCACGCGAAGGGAAGCGTGACACTACAGCTACAGCTCGGGAGGAAAGCGCACGTGCATGCCCCAACTCGAGACGAGGACTGACTCCCTTAGGGAGACTCCAAAAGTACCCAGGAACCATGTCAGCACTGGAGTGGAATCCTCCCGTTCTGGCACCGACTCTACACAAGGTCTTAGGCCCCGGAATCGACGGGAGAGGAATCCCGAGAGGCCCCATGCAACTAGCATGGGAACTGGCCTTTCCTGAGGCCACCAGATCGGGTCCCAGAGGTCCCCGTCGTAAGTCGAGAGCACCTGCCGCAACTCGAGAAAATCCAGGAGGTTTCTCCCTTCCAGGCGAGATGAGGCCATTTCCGCTGAGCCGTCTCGAGGCTAGTCACACCTAAACTCTGTAACTTCCAAAGGGTCCTTCACACCCTTGCTGCAACTCAAGAAGTTCCCCGACATTCCCGTCTCCACTCGAGAGGAAGCACGAGAGACCCGCCCACATTCAGAGGAGCCCCGTTTCCGCTCTCAGCCTGAGAGGAGGGATCCTTTACCTGCGTGGTCGGGAAAGAATTCCCGGCGTTCCCGGTCGCATCTCAAGAGGAGGCGCTCTCCACAGGAAAGGCGAGAGGAACTCCAGGGTCGTGCCACCATTCCAGAGTCCCCCAGATGTCTCAGTCCATTCCAGGGAAACCTGTTTTCCCTGCACTGCCTCGACTTTCAAGCCGAGGATCGACTCACACCACGGTGGCACGTGGACAGCCCTATGGGAAAGCCTCGTGGGAAAGCCTCTTGGGAAAGCTCGTGGGAAAGCCTAGTGGGAAAGCTCGAGGGAAGGCCACAGATCGCTTGATACACGCGAAGGGAAGAACGACACTGCTGCTACAGGCTCGGAAGGAAATCACACGTGCATGCCCCACTCGAGACGAAGACTTACTCCCCTGGGGAGACTCCAGAAGTACCCCAAGATCCATGTCAGCACTGGAGAGGAATCCTCAGGTTCCGGTACTGACTCCACACAATGTCTTAGGCCCCGCATCGACGGGAGAGGAATCCGAGAGGCCCCGAGCAACTCGCAGGGGGACTGGCCTTTCCTGAGGCCACCAGAGCGGGTCCTGAGGTCGCCGTCGTAAGTCGGGAGCACCTGCCGCCAACTCGAGAAAATCCAGGAGGTTCTCCCCTCCAGGCGAGATGAGGCCCATTTCCGCTGAGGGCGTCTCGAGGCTAATCACACCTAAACTCTGGAACTTCCAAGGGTCATTCACACCCTTGCTGCAACTCAAGAAGTTCCCGACATACCCGTCTCCACTCGAGAGGAAGCACGAGAGTCCCGCCCACATCCAGAGGAGGCCCTGTTCCGCCTCCTAGCTCGAGAGGAGGGATCCTTTCCCTGCGTGGTCGGGAAAGAATTCCCGGCGTTCCCGTCGCAAATCAAGTAGAGAGGGCTCTCCACAGGAAAGTCGAGAGGAACTCCAGGGTCGTGCCACATTCCCAGAGTCCCCAGATGTCTCAGTCCATTCCAGGGAACCTGTTTTCCCTGCACTGCCTCGACTTTCAAGCCAAGGATCGACTCATACCACAGTGGCACGAGGACAGCCCTGTGGGAAAGGTGGGAAAGCCTCGTGGGAAAGCCTCGTGGGAAAGCCTCGAAAAGCCAAGGAAAGCCCCTGATCACTTTGATCCACGCGAATGGAAGCGCGACACTGCTGCTACAGCTCGGGAGGAAAGCGCTCGTGCATGCCCCACTGAGACGAGGACTGACTCCCTGGGGAGACACCAGAAGTACCCCAAGATCCATGTCAGCACTGCAGAGGAATCTCAGGTTCCGGCACCCACTCCACACAAGATCTTAGGCCCCGGCATCGACGGGAGAGGAATCCCGAGAGGCCCCGAGCAACCGCATGGGGATTGGCCTTTCCTGAGGTCAGCAGAGCGGGTCCCAGATGTCCCCGTCGTAAGTCGAGAGCACCTGCCGCAACTCGAGAAAATCCAGGAGGTTCTCCCCTCCAGGCGAGATGAGGCCATTTCCGCTGAGGCGTCTCGAGGCTAATCACACCTAACCTCTGGAACTTCCAAAGGTCCTTCACACCCTTGCTGCAACTCAAGAAGTTCCCCGACATACCCGTCTCCACTCGAGAGCAAGCACGAGAGTCCCGCCACATCCAGAGGAGCCCCGTTTCCGCTCCTATCTCGAGAGGAAGGGATCCTTTCCCTGCGTAGTTGGGAAAGAATTTTCGCGTTCCCGTCGCATCTCAAGAGGAGGCGCTCTCCACAGGAAAGGCGAGAGGAACTCCAAGGTCGTGCCTCCATTCCCAGGAGTTCCCCAGATGTCTCAGTCCATTCCAGGGAAACCTGTTTTCCCTGCACTGCCTCGGCTTTCAAGCCGAGGATCGACTCACACCACGGTGGCACGTGGGACAGCCCTGTGGCAAAGCCTTGAGGAAAAGACCCAGATCCCTTGATC
>NW_017196352.1:0-8533 GCF_001704415.2 Capra hircus
CACCAGGCTCCCAGCCCCTGGCTGGGGTTTCAGCCCCGCACACACGGAGGCTGATTCCTTGGGTGCCCAGAAAGTGTATGACAGACGTAGGTTCCCTAGCACTCTCCTCCCCAGCAGAGACATGTGCAGGTGGTTTGGGGCCTGATCCTGCGTGTCTGGGTTCCTGCCCACAGCCCAACTCAGGGGAAGCAGCCCCTGAGGCAAGACCTGCTGGAGGAGCCCTGCGCCCGCCGCCTGATAGGCGAGTGCACAGCCAGCAGGGAAGCGAGCCTCCTCGGGGAAGAGGAGGCAGCCCAGCCCCGTCAAGTTGAAAGCCCTGCTTGCACGGAGCTAAGTGCGCCTCCAGTACGGCAGAGCTCTAGCTCTGCTCAGAGCCCCGATCTGGCAGAGTTCCTGGCGCGAGGCTGCTCTGCCGGGGCTAGCCTTGCCCAGACTTGCCTTGCTTTTAGGCTGCCTCTCCCAGGAAGGAGCAGGCAGCAGGAGCCTGGGAGTCGCCACTGGCGCCTTTCTTGCCTCAGCTCCAATCCTGCCTTGCCTTTGCACTTAGGTCCCAGTCCTCCTTAAGGAGAGCTTAGGGGCTGGTGGTTGCACACTGCCAAGGGCTCCAGCAGTGAGAATTCTGTCAGAGGGAAGGGAAGGGCAACTGCAGGCTCCTCCAGCGGTTGCTTGGCCGCCCAGATTCAGCGCCACACGGAGAGCACCAGGCTCCCAGGTCCCCTGGCTGGGGTTTTCAGCCCCGCACACACGGAGGCTGATTCCTTGGTGCCCAGAAAGTGTATGACAGACGTAGGTTCCCTAGCACTCTCCTCCCCAGCAGAGACATGTGCAGGTGTTTGGGGCCTGATCCTGCGTGTCTGGGTTCCTGCCCAGCCCCAACTCAGGGGAAGCAGCCCCTGAGGCAAGACCTGCTGGAGGAGCCCTGCGCCCCCCCTGATAGGCGAGTGCACAGCCAGCAGGGAAGCGAGCCTCCTCGGGGAAGAGGAGGCAGCAAGTCCCCGTCAAGCTGAAATCCCTGCTTACACGAAGCTAAGTGCGACTCCAGTACGGCAGATCTCTAGCTCTGTTCAGAGGCCCGATCTGGCAGAGTTCCTGGCACCAAGATGCTCTGCCATAGGCGAGCCTTGCGCAGACTTGCCTTGCTTTAAGGCTCCTCCCAGGAAGAGGGAGCAGCTGTGTGAGGCTCGGAAACGCCACTGGCGCCTTCCTGGCTTCAGCTCTACCCCTGCCTTGCCTTTGCACTTAGGTCCCAAGCGTCCTTGAGGAGGGCTTAGGGGCTGGTGGGTTGCACACTGCCAAGGGCTCCAGCAGTGAAAGCTCTGTCAGAGGGAAGCGAAGGGCAACAGCAGGGCTCCTTCAGCGGTTCCTTGGCCGCCCAGACAAAGCTCCGCACGGAGAGCACCAGGTTCCAAGGGCCCCTGGCTGGGTTTTGCATCCCCACACTCCCAGAGGCTGACTCCGTGGGTGCCTAGAAAGTGTGTGAGAGACGTAGGTTCCCTAGCACTCTCCTCCCCAGCAGAGACATGTGGCAGGTGGTTGGGGCCTTATCCTGCGTGTCTGGGTTCCCGCCACAGCCTCAACTCAGGGGAAGCCCCCTGAGGCAAGACCTGCTGGAGGAGCCCTGCGCGCCCGCCTGATAGGCGAGAGCACAGCCAGCAGTGTAGCGAGCCTCCTCGGGAGAAGAGGAGGCAGCCGAGCCCAGTCAAGAGGAAAGCCCTGCTTGCACGGAGCTAAGTGGGCCTCCAGTACGGCAGAGCTCTAGCTCTGCTCAGAGCCCCGATCTGGCAGAGTTTCTGGCGCGAGGCTGCTCGCCGGGGCTCGCCTTGCCCAGACTTGCCTTGCTTTTAGGCTCCCTCCCCAGGAAGGAGCTGTCTGAGCGAGCCTGGGAGACGCCACTGGTGCCTTCCTTGCCTCAGCTCCAATCCTGCCTTGCCTTTGCACATAGGTGCCAGGCGTGGTTGGGGAGGGCTTAGGGGGTGGTGGGTTGCACACTGCCAAGGGCTTCAGCAGTGAGAGCTCTGTCAGAGGGAAGGGAAGGGCAACTGCAGGGCTCCTCCAGCGGTTTCTAGGCCGCCTAGAATCAGCGCCGCACCGAGAGCACCAGGCTCCCAGGGCCCCTGGCTGGGGTTTTCAGCCCCGCACACACGGAGGCTGATTCCTTGGGTGCCCAGAAAGTGTATGACAGACGTAGGTTCCCTAGCACTCTCCTCCCCAGCAGAGACATGTGCAGGTGTTTGGGGCCTGATCCTGCGTGTCTGGGTTCCTGCCCACAGCCCCAACTCAGGGGAAGCAGCCCTGAGGCAAGACCTGCTGGAGGAGCCCTGCGCCCCCGCCTGATAGGCGAGTGCACAGCCAGCAGGGAAGCGAGCCTCCTCGGGGGAAGAGGAGGCAGCCCAGCCCCGTCAAGTTGAAAGCCCTGCTTGCACGGAGCTAAGTGCGCCTCCAGTACGGCAGAGCTCTAGCTCTGCTCAGAGCCCCGATCTGGCAGAGTTCCTGGCGCGAGGCTGCTCTGCCGGGGGCTAGCCTTGCCCAGACTTGCCTTGCTTTTAGGCTGCCTCTCCAGGAAGGAGCAGGCAGCAGGAGCCTGGGAGTCGCCACTGGCGCCTTTCTTGCCTCAGCTCCAATCCTGCCTTGCCTTTGCACTTAGGTCCCAGTCCTCCTTAAGGAGAGCTTAGGGCTGGTGGGTTGCACACTGCCAAGGGCTCCAGCAGTGAGAATTCTGTCAGAGGGAAGGGAAGGGCAACTGCAGGGCTCCTCCAGCGGTTGCTTGGCCGCCCAGATTCAGCGCCACACGGAGAGCACCAGGCTCCCAGGTCCCCTGGCTGGGGTTTTCAGCCCCGCACACACGGAGGCTGATTCCTTGGGTGCCCAGAAAGTGTATGACAGACGTAGGTTCCTAGCACTCTCCTCCCCAGCAGAGACATGTGCAGGTGTTTGGGGCCTGATCCTGCGTGTCTGGGTTCCTGCCCACAGCCCCAACTCAGGGGAAGCAGCCCCTGAGGCAAGACCTGCTGGAGGAGCCCTGCGCCCGCCTGATAGGCGAGTGCACAGCCAGCAGGGAAGCGAGCCTCCTCGGGGAAGAGGAGGCAGCAAGCCCGTCAAGCTGAAAGCCCTGCTTGCACGAGCTAAGTGCGCCTCCAGTACGGCAGAGCTCTAGCTCTGTTCAGAGCCCCGATCTGGCAGAGTTCCTGGCACGAGGCTGCTCTGCCGGGGGCGAGCCTTGCGCAGACTTGCCTTGCTTTTAGGCTCCTCCCAGGAAGGAGCAGGCTGTGGAGCCTGGACGCCACTGGCGCCTTCTTGCTCAGCTCCCCTGCTTGCCTTTGCACTTAGGTCCCAGTCCTTAGGAGGGCTTAGGGGCTGGTGGTTGCACACTGCCAAGGGCTCCAGCAGTGAAGCTCTGTCAGAGGGAAGGAAGGGCAACTGCAGGGCTCCTCCAGCGGTTCTTGGCCGCCCAGACAGCGCCACGGAGAGCACCAGGTTCCAGGGCCCCTGGCTGGGTTTTCAGCCCCCACACACGGAGGCTGATTCCTTGGGTGCCTCAGACGTAGGTTCCTAGCACTCTCCTCCCCAGCAGAGACATGTGCAGGTGGTTGGGGCCTGATCCTGCGTGTCTGGGTTCCTGCCCACAGCCCCAACTCAGGGGAAGCAGCCCCTGAGGCAAGACCTGCTGGAGGAGCCCTGCGCCCCCCCGATAGGCGAGTGCACAGCCAGCAGGGAAGCGAGCCTCCTCGGGGGAAGAGGAGGCAGCAAGCCCCGTCAAGCTGAAATCCCTGCTTGCACGAAGCTAAGTGCGCTCCAGTACGGCAGAGCTCTAGCTCTGTCAGAGCCCCGATCTGGCAGAGTTCCTGGCACTGCTCTGCCATAGGCGAGCCTTGCGCAGACTTGCCTTGCTTTTAGGCTCCCTCCCCAGGAAGGAGCAGGCTGTGTGAGGCTCGGAAACGCCACTGGCGCCTTCCTGCTTCAGCTCTACCCCTGCCTTGCCTTTGCACTTAGGTCCCAAGCGTCCTTGAGGAGGGCTTAGGGGCTGGTGGTTGCACACTGCCAAGGGCTCCAGCAGTGAAAGCTCTGTCAGAGGGAAGCGAAGGGCAACAGCAGGGCTCCTTCAGCGGTTCCTTGGCCGCCCAGACAAAGCTCCGCACGGAGAGCACCAGGTTCCAAGGGCCCCTGGCTGGGTTTTGCATCCCCACACCCAGAGGCTGACTCCGTGGGTGCCAGAAAGTGTGTGAGAGACGTAGGTTCCCTAGCACTCTCCTCCCCAGCAGAGACATGTGCAGGTGGTTGGGGCCTGATCCTGCGTGTCTGGGTTCCCGCCCACAGCCTCAACTCAGGGGAAGCAGCCCCTGAGGCAAGACCTGCTGGAGGAGCCCTGCGCGCCCGCCTGATAGGCGAGAGCACAGCCAGCAGTGTAGCGAGCCTCCTCGGGAGAAGAGGAGGCAGCCGAGCCCAGTCAAGAGGAAAGCCCTGCTTGCACGGAGCTAAGTGCGCCTCCAGTACGGCAGAGCTCTAGCTCTGCTCAGAGCCCCGATCTGGCAGAGTTTCTGGCGCGAGGCTGCTCGCCCGGGGCTCGCCTTGCCCAGACTTGCCTTGCTTTTAGGCTCCTCCCAGGAAGGAGCTGTCAGAGAAGCCTGGGAGACGCCACTGGTGCCTTCCTTGCCTCAGCTCCAATCCTGCCTTGCCTTTGCACATAGGTGCCAGGCGTCGTTGGGGAGGGCTTAGGGGTGGTGGGTTGCACACTGCCAAGGGCTTCAGTGAGAGCTCTGTCAGAGGGAAGGGAAGGGCAACTGCAGGGCTCCTCCAGCGGTTTCTAGGCCGCCTAGAATCAGCCGCACCGAGAGCACCAGGCTCCCAGGGCCCCTGGCTGGGGTTTTCAGCCCGCACACACGGAGGCTGATTCCTTGGGTGCCCAGAAAGTGTATGACAGACGTAGGTTCCCTAGCACTCTCCTCCCCAGCAGAGACATGTGCAGGTGTTTGGGGCCTGATCCTGCGTGTCTGGGTTCCTGCCCACAGCCCAAACTCAGGGGAAGCAGCCCCTGAGGCAAGACCTGCTGGAGGAGCCCTGCGCCCCGCCTGATAGGCGAGTGCACAGCCAGCAGGGAAGCGAGCCTCCTCGGGGAAGAGGAGGCAGCCCAGCCCCGTCAAGTTGAAAGCCCTGCTTGCACGGAGCTAAGTGCGCCTCCAGTACGGCAGAGCTCTAGCTCTGCTCAGAGCCCCGATCTGGCAGAGTTCCTGGCGCGAGGCTGCTCTGCCGGGGGCTAGCCTTGCCCAGACTTGCCTTGCTTTTAGGCTGCCTCTCCAGGAAGGAGCAGGCAGCAGGAGCCTGGGAGTCGCCACTGGCGCCTTTCTTGCCTCAGCTCCAATCCTGCCTTGCCTTTGCACTTAGGTCCCAGTCCTCCTTAAGGAGAGCTTAGGGGCTGGTGGGTTGCACACTGCCAAGGGCTCCAGCAGTGAGAATTCTGTCAGAGGGAAGGGAAGGGCAACTGCAGGGCTCCTCCAGCGGTTGCTTGGCCGCCCAGATTCAGCGCCACACGGAGAGCACCAGGCTCCCAGGTCCCCTGGCTGGGGTTTTCAGCCCCGCACACACGGAGGCTGATTCCTTGGGTGCCCAGAAAGTGTATGACAGACGTAGGTTCCCTAGCACTCTCCTCCCCAGCAGAGACATGTGCAGGTGTTTGGGGCCTGATCCTGCGTGTCTGGGTTCCTGCCCACAGCCCCAACTCAGGGGAAGCAGCCCCTGAGGCAAGACCTGCTGGAGGAGCCCTGCGCCCCCCCTGATAGGCGAGTGCACAGCCAGCAGGGAAGCGAGCCTCCTCGGGGGAAGAGGAGGCAGCAAGTCCCGTCAAGCTGAAATCCCTGCTTACACGAAGCTAAGTGCGACTCCAGTACGGCAGATCTCTAGCTCTGTTCAGAGGCCCGATCTGGCAGAGTTCCTGGCACCAAGATGCTCTGCCATAGGCGAGCCTTGCGCAGACTTGCCTTGCTTTAAGGCTCCCTCCCCAGGAAGGAGCAGGCTGTGTGAGGCTCGGAAACGCCACTGGCGCCTTCCTGGCTTCAGCTCTACCCCTGCCTTGCCTTTGCACTTAGGTCCCAAGCGTCCTTGAGGAGGGCTTAGGGGCTGGTGGGTTGCACACTGCCAAGGGCTCCAGCAGTGAAAGCTCTGTCAGAGGGAAGCGAAGGGCAACAGCAGGGCTCCTTCAGCGGTTCCTTGGCCGCCCAGACAAAGCTCCGCACGGAGAGCACCAGGTTCCAAGGGCCCCTGGCTGGGTTTTGCATCCCACACTCCCAGAGGCTGACTCCGTGGGTGCCTAGAAAGTGTGTGAGAGACGTAGGTTCCCTAGCACTCTCCTCCCCAGCAGAGACATGTGCAGGTGGTTGGGGCCTTATCCTGCGTGTCTGGGTTCCCGCCCACAGCCTCAACTCAGGGGAAGCAGCCCCTGAGGCAAGACCTGCTGGAGGAGCCCTGCGCGCCGCCTGATAGGCGAGAGCACAGCCAGCAGTGTAGCGAGCCTCCTCGGGAGAAGAGGAGGCAGCCGAGCCCAGTCAAGAGGAAAGCCCTGCTTGCACGGAGCTAAGTGCGGCCTCCAGTACGGCAGAGCTCTAGCTCTGCTCAGAGCCCCGATCTGGCAGAGTTTCTGGCGCGAGGCTGCTCGGCCGGGGGCTCGCCTTGCCCAGACTTGCCTTGCTTTTAGGCTCCCTCCCCAGGAAGGAGCTGTCTGAGCGAGCCTGGGAGACGCCACTGGTGCCTTCCTTGCCTCAGCTCCAATCCTGCCTTGCCTTTGCACATAGGTGCCAGGCGTCGTTGGGGAGGGCTTAGGGGGTGGTGGGTTGCACACTGCCAAGGGCTTCAGCAGTGAGAGCTCTGTCAGAGGGAAGGGAAGGGCAACTGCAGGGCTCCTCCAGCGGTTTCTAGGCCGCCTAGAATCAGCGCCGCACCGAGAGCACCAGGCTCCCAGGGCCCCTGGCTGGGGTTTTCAGCCCCGCACACACGGAGGCTGATTCCTTGGGTGCCCAGAAAGTGTATGACAGACGTAGGTTCCCTAGCACTCTCCTCCCCAGCAGAGACATGTGCAGGTGTTTGGGGCCTGATCCTGCGTGTCTGGGTTCCTGCCCACAGCCCCAACTCAGGGGAAGCAGCCCCTGAGGCAAGACCTGCTGGAGGAGCCCTGCGCCCCCGCCTGATAGGCGAGTGCACAGCCAGCAGGGAAGCGAGCCTCCTCGGGGGAAGAGGAGGCAGCAAGTCCCCGTCAAGCTGAAATCCCTGCTTACACGAAGCTAAGTGCGACTCCAGTACGGCAGATCTCTAGCTCTGTTCAGAGCCCGATCTGGCAGAGTTCCTGGCACCAAGATGCTCTGCCATAGGCGAGCCTTGCGCAGACTTGCCTTGCTTTAAGGCTCCCTCCCCAGGAAGGAGCAGGCTGTGTGAGGCTCGGAAGCCACTGGCGCCTTCCTGGCTTCAGCTCTACCCTGCCTTGCCTTTGCACTTAGGTCCCAAGCGTCCTTGAGGAGGCTTAGGGGCTGGTGGGTTGCACACTGCCAAGGGCTCCAGCAGTGAAAGCTCTGTCAGAGGGAAGCGAAGGGCAACAGCAGGGCTCCTTCAGCGGTTCCTTGGCCGCCCAGACAAAGCTCCGCACGGAGAGCACCAGGTTCCAAGGGCCCCTGGCTGGGTTTTGCATCCCCACACTCCAGAGGCTGACTCCGGGGTGCCTAGAAAGTGTGTGAGAGACGTAGGTTCCCTAGCACTCTCCTCCCCAGCAGAGACATGTGCAGGTGGTTGGGGCCTTATCCTGCGTGTCTGGGTTCCCGCCCACAGCCTCAACTCAGGGGAAGCAGCCCCTGAGGCAAGACCTGCTGGAGGAGCCCTGCGCGCCGCCTGATAGGCGAGAGCACAGCCAGCAGTGTAGCGAGCCTCCTCGGGAGAAGAGGAGGCAGCCGAGCCCAGTCAAGAGGAAAGCCCTGCTTGCACGGAGCTAAGTGGGCCTCCAGTACGGCAGAGCTCTAGCTCTGCAGAGCCCCGATCTGGCAGAGTTTCTGGCGCGAGGCTGCTCGGCCGGGGGCTCGCCTTGCCCAGACTTGCCTTGCTTTTAGGCTCCCTCCCCAGGAAGGAGCTGTCTGAGCGAGCCTGGGAGACGCCACTGGTGCCTTCCTTGCCTCAGCTCCAATCCTGCCTTGCCTTTGCACTAGGTGCCAGGCGTGTTGGGGAGGGCTTAGGGGGTGGTGGTTGCACACTGCCAAGGGCTTCAGCAGTGAAGCTCTGTCAGAGGGAAGGGAAGGGCAACTGCAGGGCTCCTCCAGCGGTTTCTAGCCGCCTAGATCAGCGCCGCACGAGAGCACCAGGCTCCAGGGCCCTGGCTGGGGTTTTCAGCCCCCACACACGGAGGCTGATTCCTTGGGTGCCCAGAAAGTGTATGACAGACGTAGGTTCCTAGCACTCTCCTCCCCAGCAGAGACATGTGCAGGTGTTTGGGGCCTGATCCTGCGTGTCTGGGTTCCTGCCCACAGCCCCCAACTCAGGGGAAGCAGCCCCTGAGGCAAGACCT
>NW_017196353.1:0-20235 GCF_001704415.2 Capra hircus
ACTGTGTGGAACACAGGCCAGAGTCTGAACCCAGAGGAAGTGCAGCTCTTATTCACTTTCTGCAATGGGATGGCCTGCGTAGAGCCGCCTCCCTGATCAGAGAGCCCAGAGCAAAAGGCTCCAGCAGCTTTATGGACCCTGAGGTGGGGTAGGGGAAGAACTCAGTGTAGAGACCTGGGCCTGAGTCCGAGTGGGGACAGGGGTCTTCAAGCTTTCTCCATTCTCTTCTCTTATGGAGGCCTTAGCAGAGGTACCACAAGAGAACCTTGGCCCAGGGCCTCAGAAAAACAAGACTAGGAAGGAAGAAAGTGTGAGGAGTGTGAACATCTCTCAGGTCCCGGGCCCTGAGAGAGACTGCAGTGCCCAGCTGTCAGCAGTCTGGGGTGAGGAGGGCAGCTCTCCATGTGAGGCTGGCCAGAAAGGTCACACAGGTTTCAGCCAGAGTTGGACTCTTCACCTCTCTGTGGAGAGGGTTGCTTCTTTTGTTTGCCCATCACCTTTCTGTTCACTGGCTTGTGCCATCTCTTCCATTCCATCAGAGTTAATTCCAGTCCCTGCCAAAAGTTCTGGGGAGTTCTGGTGAAGTGTCAGCACACAAGCTTCTACCCTTTTCAGGCTCTGGAGAGCAGGCGACCTATTGGGCAACCCACCACCAGGATGAGGGTCTTCCAGCTTTAGGCAATGTCCCAGGTCCACGTTTTCAGATCCTCGTTGTTGGCACTTAGAGCTGCCCCCACCCTTCCCTACCCTACCAGCCCAGTGGCAGACACCCACATCATCATTGCCTGGGTATGGCCTCTCTCTGCGGCTGCTCCTGCTGTAAACCAGTGACTCAGAGCAGAAATCAGGTGCAGGAAGGATCAGGGTTGAGGCCTGCTGCCAGGAAAGTAGGACCAGTGATGAGCCAGAATTGTGCCCCTTAACTGTTTTTGTGTGTGATAAAATACACATAGCAGAATCTACCATCTTAGCTAATTTTTTAAGTTAATGAATTAATTTATTTTTGGCTATACTGGGTCTTGGTTGCTGCACACCTTTCTCTAGATGTGGTGAACATTTGTTGCAGTGCGCGGCTACGGGCTTCTCATTGAAGTGGCTTCTTTTGTTGTGAAGAACAGGCTTTAGGCACACAGGCTTCAGTAGTTGCCATGTGAGGGCTCTAAAGCATGCCAGCTTCAGCAGTTGTGGCATGCAGCCTCAATAGTTGTGGTGCATGGGCTTAGTTCCTCCACATCACATGGAATCTTCCTGGACCGGGGACCGAACCCATGTCCCTGCATTTTGCAGGTGATTCTTATCACTGTACCAACAGGGAAATCCATCTTAGCTATTAAATATTTTAAAGTGTACAGTCCAGTGATATTAAATGCTTTCACATTGTTTTGTATTCATCACCACCATCTTCCTCCATAGACCTTATCACTGCAAAACTGTAACTCTGTACCCATCAAACATTAACTCCCCATTCACCTTCTCCTGACCCATGAAAAACCACCATTCTGCTTTCTGTCTAGTATTTTGTCTACTCTAAGAATCTTGTATATGTGGAATAACACAGTATTTGTCTTTTTGTGACTGTCTTATTTCACTTAGCAGAATGTCCTCAGTTCAGTCCAGTCGCTCAGTTGTGTCCGACTCTTTGGACCCATGAACGCAGCATGCCAGGCCTCCATGTCCATCACCACTCCTGGAGTCCCACCCAAACTCATGTCCATTGAGTCGGTGATGCCATCTAAGCATCTCATCCTCTGTCGTCCCCTTCTCCTCCTGCCTTCAATCTTTCCCAGCATCAAGGTCTTTTCAAATGAGTAACCTCTTTATATCAGGTGGCCAAGTATTGGAGTTTCAGCTTCAACATCAGTCCTTCCAATGAACACCCAGGACTGGATCTCCTTTAGGATGGACTGGTTGGATCTCCTTGCAGTCCAAGGGACTCTCAAGAGTCTTCTCCAACACCACAGTTCAAAAGCATCAATTCTTTGGCACTCAGCTTTCTTCACAGTCCAACTCTCACATCCATTCACGACCACTGGAAAAACCATATCTTTGACTAGACGGACCTTTGTTGACAAAGCAATGTTTCTGCTTTTCAATATACTGTCTCGGTTGGTCATAACTTTCCTTCCAAGGAGTAAGCGTCTTTGAATTTCATGGCTGCAATCACCATCTGCAGTGATTTTGGAGCCCAGAAAAATAAAGTCTGACAGTGTTTCCCCATCTATTTGCCATGAAGTGATGGGACCGGGATGACATGATCTTAGTTTTCTGAATGTTGAGCTTTAAGCCAACTTTTTCCACTCTCCCTTTCACTTTCATCAAGAGGCCCTTTAGTTCTTCTTCTCTTTCTGCCATAAGGGTGGTGTCATCTGCATATCTGAGGTGATTGAGATTTCTTCTGGCAAATCTTGATTCCAGCTTGTGCTTCCTCCAGCCCAGCATTTCTCATGATGTACTCTGGCATAGAAGTTAAATAAGCAGGGTGACAATATACAGCCTTGACAGACTCCTTTTCCTATTTGGAACCAGTCTGTTGTTCCAGGTCCAATTCTAAGTGTTGCTTCCTGACCTGCATACGTGTTTCTCAAGAGGCAGATCAGGTGGTCTGGTATTCCCATCACTTTCAAAATTTTCCTCACTTTATTGAGATGTTAGAAAAAACAAAAAACTTGATCTTTCCCTGGTTCAACTACATGAATTTCACTCTTTTCTTCATTATCAGAAATGTTTTGACAGAGAATATTTGAGGAAGAAACCATCTCAATCTTGGCTAATACATTTAATAAGGAAAATAGGGAATCGGAATGTTCTTGAATAGTTGTTTCTAAATTTTGACGTGCAAAGAGGCTGAAAAATGTAATGGCAAGTGGATAAAAGGTTCAGAAGAGAATGTAGGTATAATCCTGTTACAGTGTATTAATACTCCATTAAAATTGACATACAAATACCACCCATATTACATATATTGAAACACTTGTAGGAATATATACTAAGTTGTTCATTATTTAATATACTCAGTTCATTATGTATTTCTCTATTGCTTACACTAGGTTTAAAAGTAAGATTCTTTTAATTTTGCAATCAAAATGTCCAGTCTTTTAGAAAAAAGTCATTACAGTTTTAAAGACTTCCTCTGATTCCTTGGTGGTTGTGGATTTTTACTCTCCTCTGCCTTAGTTTTTTATCTTTTGATACTGATTGGGCACAGACATCAGAGACAAATGGCATTGCTGTAAATGACTAATTTCCAAAAGCAAATCAAGTGATGAATATCAGAAATCCGTCTCTCTTCTGCTTTATTTTCTATTCCCCCCACCTTTCTCCCTCCTCTTACTTGTTTCTTGCTTCTCCAGTATCTAGCATGACCCCAGAGAAGGAAAGGGCAACCCACTCCAGTATTCTTGCCTGGAGAATCCCCTGGACAGAGGAGCCTGGTGGGCTACAGTCCACGGGGTCGAAAGAGTCAGACGCGACTGGTCACAGCACACCGTACATCTCGCATGACACTTTAGATGAGGTGCTCCTGTCCTTTCTGCCCCTAACGCATCTTCCTGAATTAGCTGTCCCTTGCCTCTTCCCATGTCTCACAGCTGAACTTAACCCAAAGCAATGACAAGGTTGTAGGAAATGGTAACTGGGTGCAGCTCAGTGCCAGAGAGCTAAATTTGGAGTTTCCTGGAGTTTTACCACTTTATGTGGCTATTTTCCCAAAAGTTTTCAGACTCTGGTTCACCATTTAATTATTTCCTCAAATTCATTGTCAATTCATCACACGCAGTTGTTTAGAGCCAAAAATTTTGTAAACATCAGACATGTTATCTTTTAAAAAATTCTACTTTAGTCTCTTCTAAGAATTTTTCCTTTTACTCATGCATCTAAAGTATAAATGAAAAGCCAGGTGGTAGCAATGATATTCTGATTTTTTAAAAGTCACACACAAATCTGCTTGAATTACAAGACTAAACAGTGCTGGCTCAGTGATTTCATGTGGTACAATCAATCAGTGCTTTCTGTTTCGATTATCTGCTTCATTAAACATGATGCTTGGCACAAAATCCATGTACCTGCCAGTCAAAATGAATATTGCTTTTGAACTTAGGTCTTGGCACAAATTAACAATCCCTGACTTCCTCTTTAGTCAAACATCTATTATGATGTGGCAAAATACAAATCTTTCTATAAAAATTAGTAATGAACAAATAAGAGGTTGTAGTAAATAGCCAAACAGGACAGAGGAAACGTCAGTGAAGCACCTGGTAGCTTCGCCCTTCATCTTAACAACTGAAATTCTTAACAAGGAAAGCCTCTCACTCTCAGAAAATATGAATAATCCTTTGTCACACATCTTTGTTCTTTTGCTCCCTGTTCTTGAGGTTAGATTCTAGATCCTAGAGATACCCAAAAGACGGTGTTGTAATTTAGCTATCCGTAGCCAGACACTTTTTATCATGTCTGAAAGCTTCTGAAATCCCTTTGATTGGACTCCAGTCATACCCTCCCCACAATTCCCACCCCTCCCAAATTGATACAAAAGGCACACAATTGGCACACAAGGTAGAGCGGTTGTTTTTGTTTACTTGCTGGTTCAGTTCAGTTCAGTCGCTCAGTCACGTCTGACTCTTTGCGACCCCATGAACTGCAGCATGCCAGGCTTCCCTGTCCATCATCAACTCCCAGAGCTTGCTCAAACTCATGTCTACTGAGTCGGTGAAGCCATCCGATCATCTCATCCTTTGTCATCCCTTTTTCCTCCTGCCTTCAATCTTTCCCAGCATCAGGGTCTTTTCCAATGAATCAGTTCTTTGAATCAGGTGGACAAAGTACTGGAGGTTCAGCTTCACTATCAGTCCTTCCAATGAATATTCAGGACAGATTTCCTTCAGGATTGAGTGGTTTGATCTCCTTGCAGTCCAAGGGACTCTCAAGAGTCTTCTCCAACACCACAGTTCAAAAGCATCAATTCTTCCACATTCAGCTTTCTTCATGGTTGAACTCTTACATCCATACATGACTACTAGAAAAACCATAGCTTTGACTAGATGGACCTTTGTTGGCAAAGTAATGTCTCTGCGTTTTAATATACTGTCTAAGTTGGTTATAGCTTTTCTTCAAGGAGCTTTTCTTCAAGACTCTTGCTTCAAGGAGCAAGAGTCTTTTAACTTCATGGCTACAATCACCATCTGCAGTGATTTTGGAGCCCAGAAAAATAAAGCCTGATATTGTTTCCATTGCTTCCCCATCTATTTGCCATGAAGTGATGGGACAAGATGCCATGATCTTCATTTTCTGAATGCTTAGTTTTAAGACAGCTTTTTCACTCTCCTCTTTCACTTTCATCAAGAGGCTTTTTAGTTCTTCACTTTCTGCCATAAGGGTGGTGTCATCTGCATATCTGAGGTTATTGTTATTTCTCCTGGCAATCTTGATTCCAGCTTGTGCTTCACTGAGCCCAGTATTTTGCATGATGTACTCTGCATATAAGTTAAATAAGCAGAGTGACAATATACATCCTTGACTAACTCCTTTCCCAATCTGGAACCAGTCAATTGTTCCATGTCTGGTTCTAACTGTTTCTTCTTGACCTACGTACAGATTTCTCAGGAGGCAGGTCAAGTGGTCTGGTATTCCCATCTGTTTAAAATTTTCCATAGTTTGTTGTGATCCACACAGTCAAAGGCTTTGGCATGGTCAATGAAGCACAAGTAGATGTTTTTCTGGAATTTTCTTCATTTTTCTATAATCCAGCAGATGTTGGCATTTAATCTCTGGTTCCTCTGCCTTTTCTAAATCCAGTTTGAACATCTGGGAGTTCACAGTTCACGTACCACTGAAGCCTGGCTTGGAGAATTTTGAGCATTACTTTGCTAGCGTGTGGAATGAGTGCAATGGTGTGATAGTTTGAACATTCTTTAGCATTGCCTTTCTTTGGGATTGGAATGAAAACTGACCTTTTCCAGTCCTGTGGCCATGGCTGAGTTTCCTGAATTTGCTGGCGTATTGAGTTCAGTATTTTGACAACTCCAATAATTTGTCCACCTGATGCAAAGAACTGACTCATTGGAAAAGACCCTGATGCTGGGAAAGATTGAAGGCAGGAGGAGAAGGGATGACAGAGGATGAGATGGTTGAATGGCATCACCGACTCAATGGACATGAGTTGGAATAAACTCTGGGAGTTGGTGATGGATAGGGAGGCCTGGCAGAGAAGGCGATATCACCCCACTCCAGTACTCTTGCCTAGAAAATCCCATGGATGGAGGAGCCTGGTAGGCTGCAGTCCATGGGGTCGCTAAGAGTCAGACACAACTGAGCGACTTCCCTTTCACTTTTCACTTTCATCCGTTGGAGAAGGAAATGGCAACCCACTCCAGTATTCTTGCCTGGAGAATCCCAGGGATGGGGGAGCCTGCTGGCTGCCGTCTATGGGGTCACACAGAGTCGGACGCGATTGAAGTGACTTAGCAGCAGCAGGGAGGCCTGGAGTGCTGTGGTCCATGGGGTTGCAAAGAGTTGGACACGACTGCGCGACTGAACTGAACTGAGCTGACTTTGACAACATCCTCTTTTAGATTTGAAATATCTCATCTGGAATTCTGTCACCTCCACTAGCTTTGTTTGTAGCGATGCTTCCTAAGGCCCACTTGACTTCACATTCCAGGATGTCTGGCTCTAGGTGAGTGATCACACCATCGTGGTTATCTGGGTCATGAAGATCTTTTTTGTATATTTCTTCTGTGTTTTCTTGCCACCTCTCCTTAATATCTTCTGCTTCTGTTAGGTACATACCATTTCTGTACTTTATTGTGCCTATCTTTACATGAAATGTTTCCTTGGTATCTCTAATATTCTTAAAGAGATCTCTAGTCTTTCCCATTCTATTGTTTTCCTCTTTTTCTTTGCATTGATCACTTACGAAGGCTTTCTTATCTCTCCTTGCTATTTTTTGGAACTCTGCACTCAGGTGGATATATCTTTTCTTTTCTTCTTTGCCTTTCATTTCTTTCCTCAACTATTTGTAAGGCCTCCTCAGACAACCATTTTGCCTTTTTGGATTTCTTCTTCTTGGGGATGATTTTGATCCCTGCCTCCTATACAATGTCTTGAACTTCTGTCCACAGTTCTTCAGGCACTCTGTCTATCAGATCTAATCCTTGAATCTATTTGCCACCTCCACTGTATGATCGTAAGGGATTTGATTTAGGTCATACCTGAATGGTCTAGTGGTTTTTCCTACTTTCTTCAGTTTCAGTCTGAATTTTGCAGTAAGAAGTTCATGAACTGAGCCACAATCAGCTCCTGGTGTTGTTTTTGCTGACTGTAGAGAGCTTCTCCATCTTCAGCTGCAAAGAATATAATCAGTCTGATTTTGGTGTTGACCATCTGGTGATGCTCATGTGTAGAGTTGTCTCTTGTGTATGTTAATTATTAAGTCCCGTCCAACTCTTTTGCGACTGCATGGACTGTAGTCTGCCAGGCTCCTCTGTCCATGGGGTTTTCCAGGCAAGAATACTGGAGTGGGTTGCCATTTCTCTCTTCAGGGGATCTTCCCAACTGAGGGCTTGAACTGGTGTCTCCTGCACTGGCAGATGGGTCCTTTACCACTGAGCCACCTGGGAAGCTCCAAGGTAGAAAGGTACAAAATTCTAAAAGAAGAAAAATTCTAGAGAATACAGTCACTGCTCATATTAAAGATAGAATAATATAGCTATCTATAAAAATCCTGACTCTGCATTTATAGAGTAATTTGGGGATAAATCCATGATTTGCTGCTGGGAACTCAAATGCTTAGCAGTTTGCTATATTACATTATAGCTTTCTTCAGCAGTCTCCAAAGTGCCTTCCAAATCGCTGACAGGACAGTTTTGCTGGCCCTAGATCTGGGGCGGCAGGAATTCCTCGATATGTTTCTTGAACTGATTGTTCCAAGTCTGGCTCTTCCAGGCTTGGGATACCAGCTCTGACTCTTTCTGGGGTGGTTGCTTCAAGACCAGCTGTTCCAGCTCTGGCTGCTCCCAGGTGGGATATCCTCGGTCCGTTCACTCCGTATAGGCAGGTTTCCAGAAGAGGTCACCAAGCAGTCCTGTGCCAGAAACAGAAACCCAGGAATTCTGTGGCCCTGAGTCACAGAGTCCCTTGTTTTTCTGGTTCTGGAACCAGGGCTTCACCTGTCTGTAGCTAAGTTTCAGGATATTGGAAAGTTCTTGCATCTGCTGGAGGCTGATTCCTGCCTCTGAAGTCTGTCGTTGAGCACAGACACCTGGGTCTGAGTGAACATGGTTCTGATCTTCTGTTTCCTACCTGGGACCTTCTCTTCCTTCTTTGCTGCACTTTTCTCGGCAGGTATGGGCAATAGTTTTACTCTGGGGCTTGAGGAAGAATCAGGACTGTCCAGTCTCCTTGTCAAGGGTCTCAGCAGATGACCCTTGCAAGGACACCTGGTTTCCTTCAGGCCCAGAAATTTCAGACATTGGTGAAGAGTCCCTGGAATTGGATGCTTTGGGGCCAAGCAGGCTGGGTCTATACTCATGTTGTGGAGTTGAAGCAGAGAGAGAAAAAACCTGCGAGCTAAATGGTAGGAAGAGTTCAGGCTTAAGAACCTAGGTAGAAGAGCTTAGAGAAAGGTGAAGACCTCCAGGTGTAAAAGAATTAAGAAGATGGAATGAATGGAATCAACTGTCAGATAACAGGAGCCAACCAACCCTATCTAGAGAAAGGAAAAAAAAGTCTTGATTCTTAAATGAGGTCTTACTCTCCAGCAGGCAGGGGTCCCTCCCTTGCCTGCCCTCCTGTCTTCACCCAGAGTACCTGCTGCCCTCCTAATAATGACTGTGACCAAATTGAAATCAGGTGAGAGACGCTTGCTGTGATGACCCAGTGGAGTTTATGACTCCACCATAAAGTGGATGGTGGAGGTGTGTGATATTGTTGAAAAAGAAATAGAAGATAAAAATCCTCGTCTTCACCTCTATTCTGAGCAGATGTTGTTCCCAGATGCTGTTGTCTTCAGTTTAATAAAAATATTTTGTTGTTGTTTAGCCACTAAGTGGTGTCTGACTCTGTGACCCCAAGGACTACAGTCCACCAGGTTCCTCTGGCCATCGGGATTTCCCAGCAAGAATACTGCAGTGGGTTGACATTTCCTTCTCCAGGGGATCTTCCCGACCCAGGGATCGAACCAGTGTCTCATACACATGTCTCCTGCATAGTAGGTGGATTATTTCCTGCCAAACCACCAATAAAAATACTGTTGTTTAGTCACTCAGTCATGACTGACTCTTTGTGACCCCATGGGCTGCAGCCAGGCCTCCCTGTCCCTCACCATCTCCTGAAGTCTGCCCAAGTTCATGTCCATTGCATCGATGGTGCCATCCAGCCATCTCATCCTCGGATGCCTTCTTCTGTTTCTGTCCTCCATCTTTCCCAGCATCAGGTATTAATAAAAATATTAGTTCTTTGCAAATGTACTGCTCCTCCACCACAAGTAGCCACTATTTTCTGACTAGAAACTGAGGGAGAGAAGCAGTTCAGCCCCTGGGCCTGGGGAGGCATCAGTAGGTAAAGGCAGGTGACCCCAGCTGGCACCTGTCGCCAGGCAGCTATTCTTGTGTGGCATTTCCAGGCTAAAAGAAAAAAAAGATTGACAGGAAATGACAGAGGGTGTCAGTTTCCTCCCTGTCCCTGCCCTTTTTGGTTCCCTTACAGCCTCCCTCCCCTTCCTCCATCCTCACTGGTGTCTCCATTTAACCCCTGATGTGCTGTAGACACATCCACATGGATGGCTGAGGAGTTCCCCAGGGAACATGCTGATGCCAGTACAGTAGCCCTAACACATATTGGGGAGGGGGTCAGCCGTGTGACAAGGAAAGTGCCAAGTGACTCAAGAGACAGAAAGCACATGATCCTGAGTCCCGCAGTTAACCACTGAGCTGAAAAAACAAAAACCGTCTGGTGGGAAGTAAACATGATATGATCAGTTGTAGGGTGGCCTCTTGTCAAGATAAAGTCCTTGTATGGGGCCTGGGAGGATGCCAGGAGTAGAAGACTCTGGAAGTAGAGAATTCCTGGAGTCAATGCTGTGGGTGGGGTGGAGTGCTTCCTAGGAACCTGGCTCAGCCTCCTGAGCCCTGTTTCCCCTGAAACTGCTTCTGCTGCTGCTAGAAAGAGTTCAGGACACATGTGGTCGTGGGTGTCTAAGGGTGGGGCTGGTGGGGGGCGGTGAGTCTCTCTGTGCAGGTTCCTCGCTTCCTGCCTGAGCTGCTGGACAGACCTGGGGAGAGCTGGGAAAATCTGGGATAGGGGGTGGTAAGAGGAAAGACAGGAAGGGGAGGAGGAAGGTGAAGGGAGAAGAAAGGACTAGGGAGCGATTAGGGGACAGTGAGGGGGACCCAGCCTGGAGAGGGGCACAGCAGAGTGCTCCTGGTAGAGGGTCCGCGCCCCGCCCCTCCCCGCTCCCCCCTCTTCCTTCTGTGTCATTTCCACCTCCCATCTTTGCCCCACACTGCCCATCCCTTGCCACCAACCCCTCCTGACCTCTTCCCCACCTCCATTTAGTGTCTCACACTCTTCTCTTCTCACACAAAACCCCACTTCCATTGGTGTCCCCACTCCCACCTGTTGCACCCCCAGGAGTCCCTCCCCATGAGCTTTGCAGGCAGGAGGGGACTGAAGGGAAGACAATTGCTCAGAGGCTCCAGGCTGATTGGAAACTGAAGGAGGGAGTGCAGCTCAGCCCCTGGGCCTGGGGGAGGCGTCAGCAGGTGAAGGCTGGTGACCCCAGCTGACACCTTCCTCAGGCAGCTATTCTGTGTGGCATTTCCAAGCTAAAGGAAAAAAAGATTGAAAGGAAGTGACATGGGGGTGTCAGTTTCTTTACTATCCTTGCCCATTTTGGCTCCCTTACAACTTCAGTTCCAGGCCCAGGCCAGGAATAAGCCTGTTAATTTATTCCAAAGTCCAGGCCAAGGAAAGGCCAGTCATAGGAAGTCAGTCGTTATGGCAACCGCTCCAACAGCAGCCATCACCCGCCTTGGCCCCATACTCCCCATCCATGTTTCTTCTCCCAGCCCCCACCCTCCCAGACACCAGCCCCCTCATACTGCACACTGCCCTCTGTCACCCACACTCCACCCTGACTCTCCAGCTGCACACACTCACACACCCCTCATACACTCCGTGCTTCTCACTTATACTCCTTCCACCCTTGTGCACAGAAGCCCTCGAGAAATTTTCCATGCAGGTCTCCTCACACCCTCTCCCCCACTTTGCACACCCCCACCCCCACCACACACTCTCCTTCACACACAAGTGCCCGCTTGCCTGCCCTCCACACTCCCCACTCTCTCCCAAGACACGCTGGGCTCCCCTCCCGCAGGGACCCTGGCTTCCTCACACTGTCTGCACACACTGCTTCACGCAAATTCCACACAGAAGGCTCCCATCTACGCCCACTGCCATCCAGAAAATTCCCCCTCACAGGCATTTCCCTTCACTGTCTCTCTCCTCTCTGGGGCCCCCCAGGGCACCCCCCTCCGGGCCCTCTGTATACACATGCTGTCCACTCCCCTTCTGTCCCAGGCTCAGCTGTCCACAGTCACACACACACACACACACACACCATCAAACACCCGACGTCCTGACATACTGAGTTGTAGTTGCTCCCCTCACACCCAACACACTCTCCCCGGTGGTCCCTCACTCTCCTCACACTTACCCTCCTCATCACAAATAAGTTTGTCACCGCCACACACACTCCTCTCTTCTGCCCTTCTCCTCTCAGGCACAACCCCCTTTCTATCTCACACACCACACACACACACACACACACACTCATACTCTGATGAGTCCTCCCCCAAGACAGGGGGCCCTGCAGCAGTCTCAGAGCCCACACAGAGCTCGGGGTGGTTCTGGGGAGAGGCTGGCTGCCAGGACTCTGTCCCAGGGCTGAGCCAGGAATTTTAGGTCTCTACCAGTCGGTCCTAAACTAAATCAACCCTGGATATTCATTGGAAGGACTGACGCTGAAGCTGAAGCTCCAATACTTTGGCCACCTGATACAAAGAACTGACTCATTGCAAAAGACCCTGATGCTGGGAAAGATTGAGGGTGGGGCAACAGAGGATGAGATGGCTGGATGGCATCACTGACTCAATGGACCTGAGTTTGAGCAAACTCTAGAAGATAGCAGAGGGCAGGGAAGGCTGGCGAGCTGCAGTCCATAGGGTCACAAAGAGTCGGACAGGACTAAGTGACTCAACAACAACCTGGATCCTACCCAAAACGGTGCTTTCTCTTTTTTACTGCTCCAGCCCCACACCTAAAGGAACTCACCAAATGCACTTCTACTAGCGTACAGCCCTGAGACGCCAGGAATAGTCATATTCATGTATTAATCAACCTAAAATTAATTTTTGTATATTGTGTCAAATAGAAATTCCTTTTTTATTTACATCATTAACCAATTATCCCTTTCCTATGTACTGATCAGCACACCCTTCACTGGTATTTCTTGCCACACCTACTAGATGTCAAGTTTCTAGACATCCCTGGGTCTATTTCTTTGCTGTTTTCTAAAACTGGTCTCCTGTCTGCATTATGACTCACCAGCTACCTTTGGTGTTGGGAATGCAGCTCAAAGCCGATGCTGGCTAGGTTGGAAGTGAAGTGCTTTCATAAAAATTACCAGACTCAGCAGCTTAAAACAATCAAAATTTATTCTTTTGCAGCTGTGGAAAATAGAAGTCAGAAATAATTTGTGTCCTTGATATACAGGAGTTTTAATAAAAATTTGTGATTCTCATCCGAAAAGAAAAATGTACAACATCTTCATAACTGAGTTAACTGATTTTATTCCAGACAGGAGAAAACTTCCAATTTGTCTAGATATTAGTGAAAACTGAGATATTAATTTTTTGTTGAAATGTGACACCCCTATAGTTTAGTGCACAAATCTCAACAAATGGCCAGTCAGTCAATTCAGTTGCTCAGTTGTGTCCAACTCTTTGTGACCCCCATGAACTGCAGCATGCCAGGCCTCCCTGTCCATCACCAACTCCCAGAGTTTTACTCAAACTCATGTCCATTGAGTTGGTGATGCCATCCAACCATGTCATCCTCTGTCGTCCCCTTCTCCTCCTGCCTTCAATCTTTCCCAGCGTCAGGGTCTTTCAAATGAGTCAGCTCTTCGCATCAGGTGGCCAAAGGATTGGAGTTTTCAGCTTCAACATCAGTCCTTCCAATGAACACCCAAGACTGGTCTCCTTTAGGATGGACTGGTCAGATCTCCTTGCAGTCCAAGGGACTCTCAAGATTCTTCTCCAGCACCACAGTTCAAAAGCATCCATTCTTCGGCGCTCTGCTTTCTTTATAGTCTAACTCTCACATCCATACATGACCACTGGAAAAACCATAGCCTTGACTAGACGGACCTTTGTTGGCAAGTTAACGTCTCTGCTTTTTAACATGCTGTCTAGGTTGGTCATAACTTTTCTTCCAAGGAGTAAAGTAAGCGTCTTTTTATTTCATGGCTGCAGTGATTCTGGAGCCCCTTAAAATAAAGTCTGCCACTGTTTCCCCCATCTATTTGCCATGAAGTGATGGGACCGCATGCTGTGATCTTTGTTTTCTGAACATTGAGCTTTAAGCCAACCGTTTCACTCTCCTCTTTCACTTTCATCAAGAAGCTCTTTAGTTCTTCTTCACTTTCTTCCATAAGGGTGGTGTCATCTGCATATCTGAGGTTATTGATATTTCTCCCAGCAATGTCGGGGTGAGTGGTGGCTGCTTGGTGCTGGAGCAGCCGTGAATAGGTACTCCATGTCCAAGGTCAGGAGCAGTGGCTGCGCTTCGCCTGGACTGGCCATGTGGAGATACCCCTTGCACAAGGTCAGAGAAACCCCAGTAAGATGGTAGGCACTGAAGCAGGCTGTGAGGAGATACCCCTGTCCATCACCAACTCCTGGATTGAGTCATTGATGCCATCCAACCATCTTCATCCTCTGTCCTTATTAAGGAATGTAGAAAAAAAAAATTGTCCTTTCCTCCTCCTTGGGATTCCAGACCCCTATCTCCTTCTTTAGAGCTCCAGACCCCTTTTTCCTCCTCGGGGCCCCTGGAATTCTTATCAACCTGCCTAGGAATTGACTCTCTCAGCTTGAGGATGGACCTCTCTTCCCTGTGTCTTCACATGGCCCTCCATGTAACATACCAGGTCTGCTCCATTTTCTTATAAGAATACCAATCAGATTGGGATTAGGGGTAGACCCTAATGGCCTAATTTTAACATTATTTATATTTTCATTAAATATGGTCATATTCTGAGGTCCTGGGGGTTTAGGGTTTTAACACGTGAATTCAGGGGAATACAATTTTGGCCATAAAGGCATGAAGTAACTTAACTGTGCATAAAAGTGAGAACACATAAAGTATATCTCATTAAACCACGTATGTTTATTCCTAACTCATTTTCCTCCTGTTTGCTGCTGTTGCTACTAAGTCGCGTCAGTCGTGTCCGACTCTATGCCACCCCATAGACGGCAGCCCACCAGGCTCCCCCATCCCTGGGATTCTCCAGGCAAGAACACGGGAGTGGGTTGCCATTTCCTTCTCCCAATGCATGAAAGTG
The DNA here is from genome assembly GCF_001704415.2 of Capra hircus. Classification (NCBI taxonomy): domain Eukaryota; kingdom Metazoa; phylum Chordata; class Mammalia; order Artiodactyla; family Bovidae; genus Capra; species Capra hircus. The sequence goes on from NW_017196353.1 coordinate 14,618, forward strand.
GAAAGTGAAAGTGAAGTCGCTCAGTCGTGTCTGACTCTTCTCGACCCCATGGACTGCAGCCTACCAGGCTCCTCCATCCATGGATTTTCCAGGCAAGAGTACTGCAGTGGGGTGCAACTGCCTTCTCCGCATTTTCCTCTTAACAGAGTTTAAAAGTGCCAACAAACACTCCAATTCCACCTAACATGGAGGGAACTCATGGAAAAGCATCAGGTAAATCTGATACTCTGATTATGAGCAAGTATCTTATTTAGCAAATTCTTCAACATGACTAAGTCAATACATGGTAAGGGCCCATCAACAGCCATGGAAAGTCAGGAGTTCTTTAGCTTCTTGGTAAAAACACCTCCGAGTAGAAGAGAATATACTAGATTGGCAGCCAGACTGTCCATAAGGATCAGTTTTCTTCATCCAAGGGCTCATCTAATATTTCCACCTTCTCATGGTCAATGGAAGAAACATCAGATGATGGAATGAAGAGCTGTTAGAACATTAGGTAAACTGTTGAACTGAATCATGGTATTGTCAGAAAGGAAACATTTTTTTTTTCATGAAAGAACTGGGGAAACTGTAGGTGTGATCTCAAGAAGACAACACCCCACCCCAGACTTTTGAAGTTTAGACCCTGCCTCTCCCCTCCCTGCCACAGGAGGGAAACTGGGTTTGCTGCCTGCACAGCCTCTTCTACCACAACAACTGAGTAATTTTAGACCTACCAGGAAGTGTGGGGGCCCCTGACTAAGAAAGAGCATCCTTCAAGGTGCCAGTAGACAGGGACTTGGGTGAGACCTGTGGCTCACCTCTCCCAAGTCCTGACCAGAACAAACCTGCCCAGGAACCAGAGGCCAGCCTGATTCTAACCTGCCATGGTCCCCTGATTTCTTCATACATTTCTTGATGATGATGACAATTAGGCAGATGAAGATGATGAAGATGATGATCAATAGGAGGATGTATTTAGTTAACGGGATAGATGCAGGCTGGTTATTGGGGGCCTTTGTGAGTGGTTGTAAAACAAAAAAGCACAAGCTTTGTCATATCTAAGAATCCACTTTCCTCGGCATCTACTGTCCCCAGACAGCACCTGTCCATGTAACATAGATGCTGGCTCATTATGTGAAGCCATTGGGCTAGAAAGAGGAATGGAGTTGGGCTCTGTCCTCATAACAGAGCTCATATTTCTACTGAGGGAGACTATTTGATAATCTTGCAGGTGGACACGCTTACTGTGGGGAGACCTTTTTAGGGAGAACACAGCTGGAGAAGTGCTTAATTAGGTCTGGGGAGGGGTGAGGGCTTCTCTAAGTGACATTTGAGCCGGTTAAAGGATCAGGACAACAGGAAGGAGAGAAGGTATGGAAACACAATATGTATATAAATCTGGGGGCCATTTAGCACGGCTAGGGGAACTGGGTCATTGGTTAATGAGGAAGGGGGCTCCTGTGGTAAGGGAAAGTGGGCTGGGAAAGGAGGATGCTGGCAAGTTCTGTGCTATGCCCATCACTGACTTTCCAGACAGGAAGTCCACCAAGAGATCAGTCACTCCATCCATCATATATTTCAGTTGCACAAACATATGTGCTCACATCCACACATGAAGGCACCAGACCTTTGAAGAGAGCTGACCACCTCCCCCTACACCCCGCTCAGGTACCTGTGATGCTCTGGGAGCAGCATGTTCTCCCAGTGTTTCAGGAATTCCCTAAGCCAATAGCTGCAGTCTCCCTGTTGAGATGGTCCTGAAATACTCTGCCAGTTCCTGGTTGTTCTCCCACTCCACCTTGATGCCTGTGGCTCCAGGATCAATAACTGTCCAGGTTATGCTCATGGTGTCAAGGAGGAGGACTGTCCGTCCATTGAGGCTGAAGTGCAAGGATGCACCAGAGCATTGCTCGGCTTCACACTGACAACACAGGCTGACCTGCAGGGAGGGAGGACCTGCACCCCACACACACAAGTAATCATCCTGGACTCTCCACAGTCCCTCCTCCCCAGTCACTCAAGTGTGTCTGCACATCTAGGGGCCCGTGATCTTCCGGACCATGACCTCCCCCTCTTACCATCAGGTCCACCAGGTCTCTAAGGCTGGATCGTGTTCAGTCCTTTCACAGGAATCCTCTCCTTGCATGCACTCTTTCTCTTGCTATCTCCAGCTCCCCCACCCCCTTCCCATACTTACCCCTCGTCTCCTTTTTGTCCAGTTTGGTGACAGGGCAGGACCATCTTGAGCTCTTTTCCTGCTTCTGCCAGTGTTTGGCTGAATTCAGTCCACACTTTCGTGTCGTTTACCTCCTTCCCCAGGAAACCCAAAGGTTTGACCTTGTTGCTGTCACTGTCATACTGGAGGAAAGGAGCCCTGGACTTGCACCAGAGCTGGCCAGGTCTGGACTGAGATTTGACAGTGAGGTCAAGGCACAGAGGGTGGGCGTCTGTGAGAGAAAACCACAGGCGTGTCTTGGAGATTCCCCTCCAGGGCCTGGTTGCAGAGGGAGGGGGTCTCTATCCAGACTCCCTCCCTCTGCTGTATCCTCAGTCCTGCCTCACCTTTTAACTGTCTGAGGTTTAATCTCTTTGATGCCACTGTGGATCCCTTGGGTCCAATATTGTTAGCAGGAAGATTTATCTGACATATTTTTACCATCATGTACCAACTTCTGAGGCAGCAAAAACAAGACAATCTCTGCCTTCTAGTGACTTAAAAAATCCATCTGAACAAACAGGACTTTCAACAGGAATGGAAAAAAAAAAGGCCCCGGAACACAGGCTACATTCACGATGGCCCCTGGTCATCAGGAAGGTTTTACTGCAGTAGGAGGTGGGGTTTGCCAGGAGAGGGAAAGCTGCTACAGGAATCTTGGGCTGGAGTCCCTGCACACTGGGTGTCACCTCCTGGGCAGCCAGTCCAGCTAAACGACACCCTCACCATCCTAAGAGCAGGGGGGACAGGCCCCCACCAGGGTGGAGCCCCTTCCTTTCCCCTCCTCCCATGCTCCACTTCCCCTGCCAGAACCCCAGGTCCCAGGACACTCACTGCCCAGAGTCTTCCTGGGTTCTATCAGCAGCAGTATCAGTAAAAGATGGCCTGCAGTGTGAGCTAGAGACAGTCCTTCCAGCAGTTTTAGGAGAGTAAGGGGCAAATCGTAGCCTCGAGGGTGTCTATACCTCTGCCCGCTGCCCAGAGTCTTCAGTCCGAGACTGAGGAAGCCTTGTTGAAAAACAATGCAAAGAACAAGTATACCAAGGAAGCATCTTGCAAGTATTCAAATTCATTAAAAACAGCACAACAAACCAGAAAAAACAGCGGGCGACATTAAAAAGCAAAATTCACTTTAATACCCCACCCTTAAAGAACCCTTAACTTTTGTGAACAAAATGCTCCGGGTAGTGTTGGCTTCTCCCCTCTGCCCCACCCGACCCCCGACCCCGACCCCCAGCTGCCTCTTTTGCTTCTTTTTCCATCTTCTGCTCAGTCATTCTGCATCCCCACCCCCCTACCCCCTCCCTCAACTTCCTTCTCTATCCTACCCTGGCGGACTTTTTCTTCAGTGATCAAAATTCACTCTCACCCAGTGCACTCCAGCGTTAATCAGGCTAGCCGCAGGCGACCGCATGTGATCAATGGAAGGCGTGTGTACAAGGAGTTGGAGCCAAAACTCCAGAAAGGCCTGGACGCTGTAACTAAATAACTATAGCAATAAATGAAGTGCTCTAACTTGGCATTCTGCCAACTCCTAAGACCACTTGAGCAGCAAGCTGAAAGCTGAAAGCGGAGCTGTGGGAATCTCAGTCCTTTCTTATCAACAACCAGCAGTCCGCAAACTCTCCTTCCGGATAGTTCACCCCAGCCTTCGCATCTCCCCCCGCAGCCCTCTTCGTCCCACCCCCTCCCGTGGCCCCGAGCATCCACCGCGCAAGTGGCTCAACTCCGCGGTCTCAGGGGTGGTGCCTTCCGGGTGGCGGAGAAGACGGAGCCCTCGGTGGGAAGATCCGCCCTGGGGTCTCACTCGTCGCCCACTCCTCCCTCCTCACCCGGCTCCCGGGTCGAACGCCTGTGATCGGCGGGGCGCGGTCCTCGCCTGCCCGCTCCGTCCGAGGTCGCAGGTTGAGATGGTCGGTGTTCGAAATCCCAAGAGAAATCCGAAACGGAGATTCCAGCTTGAATCGCTCTCGCCCGTCGCGACGCGCGGCCCCGACTTGGCCAGGGCTCTGTCGGCTGCGTCCAGTCGGTGACAAAGAGGGGCACCGGCCCGGGGCAGGGAACCGACAGCCCCGGGGAGAGGCGGGAGCACCCGGCCGCGGAGCCCCGAGAGGAGGTCTCAGCCAGCGCGCGCGCATGCGTGGTGACCACGCGTTCTGGCCTCTGGCGAAACTGGACGGACCGGACTCCGCCTACGCGACTGGAGACTGTTCTCTCTCTCTCTCTTTTGTCTGTACCTGAAGATGTGTACCTGAAGGAGTAGTTAATTCCCTGCTAACACTTAGAGGGTGGTCCCAAAGGAGCTTACACTGTGCCTTGCCAATCGTCTGAGTCAGGACTCAGAAGCCTAGCGTGTATCCCAGTCGCTTGTGCCCCCTATTTCCTAGAATTCCAGCTTCTTCTCCCCAACTACTTCAACTCTGCTATTTTAGGAATTTGCCCCCCTAACCCCTCCCCCCACCCATGCTTCCTAAACACTAAACAGACATTTTTACTGCAGCCACACTGCAGTCCCTCTTGATGGGGTTATGATAAGTCCAGCTAAATAAGCAGATGAAACACACACATAAGTACACGACCCCGGACAGCTAGTTTACTCTCCAGGTGTCCCTCCCCACCTCCCATCTCACTAATCTCACCAACCTTCTTGGAGGTCTATGATCAAGACTGGGACAAGTCAGAGGGCAAAGGGCACCACCAGCCTCTCTAGCCACAGTCCCTCACTGCCCCTCACGCAGAGTTGCCCTCTTATTCACCTTGAGCCTCCAGGGTCCCAGGCATACAGGTCTTCCCCAGCCTACACGCACCCCTCACGTCACACTGCCTCCCACACTCTCTCTCTTGTGGTTTTGGTTCATGTAAGATGTGTCAGAGTGCCATTTCCTCTGTTGTGGCTCATAATCACTTTCCAGATCGTCTGTCCTGGGGCACCACTGGGTGCTTGTCCTGAGAATGTGTGAAGTCACCATGGCAGAGGTACTAAGTTGCTTCAGTGGTGTCCGACTCTTTGAGGCCCCATGGAGTGGAGTGGGCTGCCATGTCTTCATGGCAAAGGGACATTTAGCTATAAATAAAGAGTTTTGTGAGTGTCTGAGGATTCCAGTCTGGAAAAGTTGATCTAACTTTTCCTTAAATCGTTTGTTTCCGTGAGAAATCTTGGGCTTCCCAGGTGGTGCTCGTGTGAAGAACCCACCTGCCCATGCAGGAGATCTGAGAGATGGGGATTGATCCCTGGGTCAGGAAGATCCCTTGGAGGAGGAAATGGCAACCCACTCCAGTGTTCTTGCCGGAGAACCCCCATGGACAGAGGAGCCGGCAGGTTACAGCCCAAAGGGTTGCAAAGAGCTGGAAATGACTGAGGTGACATGGGCGCACGATGAGATCTTGCGCCACGTCAGAGTCGCTTTCTGCTCTCATTCTC
>NW_017196354.1:0-8532 GCF_001704415.2 Capra hircus
TGGGAAAGCCTCGTGGGAAAGCCTCATGGGAAAGCCTCGAGGGAAAGCCCCTGATCCCTTGAACCAAGCGAAGGGAACAGTGACACTGCTGCTACAGGTCGGGAGGAAAGCGCACGTGCATGCCCCCACTCGAGACGAGGACATACGCCTCTGGGGAGACTTCAGAAGACCCCGAAGATCCATGTCGGCACTGCAGAGGAATCCTCACGTTCCGGCACTGACTCCACACAAGGTCTTAGTCCCCGGCATCGAGGGAGAGGGAATCCCGAGAGGCCCCGAGCAACTCACATGGGGACTGGCCTTTCCTGAGGCCACAAGAGCGGGTCCCTGAGGTCCCAGTCGTAAGTCGAGAGCACCTGCCGCAATTCGAGAAAATCCAGGAGGTTCTCCCCTCCAGGCGAGATGAGGCCCATTTCCGCTGAGGCGTCTCCAGGAAAATCACACCTAACCTCTGGAACTTCCAAAGGGTCCTTCACACCCTTGCTGCAACTCAAGAAGTTCCCCGACATACCGTCTCCACTCGAGAGGAAGCAGGAAAGTCCGCCCACATCAAGAGGAGCCACGTTTCCGCCTCCTAGCTCGAGAGGTTTGATCGTTTCCCTGCGTGGTCAGGAAAGAATTCGCGGCGTTCCCGGTCACATCTGAAGAGGAGGGCTCTCCAGAGGAAAGCGAGAGGAACTCCAGGTACCTGCCACCATTCCCAGAGTCCCCCAGATGTCTCAGTCCATTCCAGGGAAAACTGTTTTCCCTGCACTGCCTCGACTTTCAAGCCGAGGATCGACTCACACCACGATGGCACGTGGGACAGCCCTGTGGGAAAGCCTCGTGCGAAAAGCCTCGAGGGAAAGCCACAGATCCCTTTATCCACGCGTAGGGAAGCGTGACACTGCTGCTACGGCTCGGGAGGAAAGCGCACGTGCATGCCCCCACTCGAGACGGGGACTGACTCCCCTGGGGAGACTGCAGAAGTACCCAAGATCCATGTCAGTAGGGAGAGGAACCCTCAGGTTCCGGCACCGACTCCACACAAGGGCTTAGGCCCCAGCATCGAAGGGAGAGGTATCCCGAGAGGCCCCAGCAACTCGCATGGGGACTGGGCTTTCCTGAGGCCCCCAGAGCGGGTCCCTGAGGTCCCCCGTCGTAAGTCGAGAGCACCTGCCGCAACTCGAGAAAATCCAGGAGGTTCTCTCCTCCAGGCGAGATGAGGCCCATTTCCGCTGAGGCGCTCCAGGATATTCACCTTACCTCTGGAACTTCCAAAGGGTTCTTCACATCCTTTCTGCAACTCAAGAAGTTCCCGACATACTGTCTCCCCTCGAGAGGAAGCACGAGAGTCCGCCCACATCCAGAGGGCCCCGTTTCCGCCTGCTACCTCGAGAGGAGGTATCCTTTCCCTTCGTGGTCGGGAAAGAATTCCGGGCGTTCCCGACCCATCTCAAGAGGAGGCTCTCTGTACAAGAAAGGCGAGAGGAACTCCAGGGTCGTGCCACCATTCCCAGAGTCCCCCAGATGTCTCAGTACATTCCAGGGAAATCTGTTTTCCCTGCACTGCCTCGACTTTCAAGCCGAGGATCGACTCACAACATGGTGACAGGTGGGACAGCCCTGTGGAAAAGCCTCGTGGGAAAGCCTCGTGGGAAAGCCGATTACCCCTTGATCCACGCATAGGGAAGCGTGACACTGCTGCTACAGCTCGCGAGGAAAGGGCACGTGCATGCCCCACTCGAGACGAGGACTGACTCCCCTGGGAGACACCAGAAGTACCCCAAGGTCCATGTCAGCACTGGAGAGGAATCCTCAGGTTCCGGCACCGAGTCCACACAAGGTCTTAGGCCCCCGGCATCGACAGGAGAGGAATCCCGAGAGGCCCCCGAGCAACTCGCATGGGGACTGGCCTTTCCTGAGGCCACCAGAGCGGGTCCCTGAGGTCCCCGTCGTAAGTCGAGAGCACCTGACGCAACTCGAGAAAATCCAGGAGGTTCTCCCCTCCAGGCGAGATGAGGCCCATTTCCGCTGAGGAGTCTCGAGGCTAATCACATCTAATATCTGGAACTTCCAAAGGGTCCTTCACTCCCTTGCTGCAACTCAAGAAGTTCCCCGACATACCCGTCTCCACTGGAGAGGAAGCAGGAGAGTCCCGCCCACATCCAGAGGAGCCCCATTTCTGCCTCTTAGCCCCAGAGGTGGGATCCTTTCCGTGCGTTGTCTGGAAATAATTCACCGAGTTCCCGTCGCAATTCAAGAGGAGGCGCTCTCCACAGGAGAGGCGAGAGGAACTCCAGTGTCGTGCCACCATTCGCAGAGTCCCCAGATGTCTCAGTCCATTCCCGGGAAACCTGTTTCCCTGCACTGCCTCGACTTTCAAGCTGAGGATCGACTCACACCACGATGGCACGTGGGACAGCCCTGTGGGAAAGCTTCTTGGGAAAGCCTCGTGTGAAAGCCTTGAGGGAAAGCCACAGATACCTTGATCCACACGAAGGGAAGCGTGACACTGCTGCTACAGCTCGGGAGGAAAGCGCACGTGCATGCCCCCACTCGAGATGAGGACTGACTCCCGTGGGGAGACTGGAGAAGTACCCCAAGATCCTTGTCAGCACTGCAAAGGAATCCTCAGGTTCCGGCACCGACTCCACACAAGGTTTGAGGCACTGATATCGACGGGAGACGAATCCCGAGAGGCCCCCGAGCAACTCGCATGGGGACTGGCCTTTACTGAGGCCGCCAGAGCGGTTCCCTGAGGTCCCCGTCGTAAGTCGAGAGGACCTGCCGCAACTCGAGAAAATCCAGGAGGTTCTCCCGTCCAGGCGAGATGAGGCACATTTCCGCTGAGGCGTCTCGAGGCTAATCACACCTAAACTCTGGAACTTCGAAAGGGTCCTTCACACCCTTGCTGCAACTCAAGAAGTTCCCCGATATACCCGTCTTCACTCAAAAAGAAGCACGAGAGTCCCGCCTACATCCAGAGGAGCCCGGTGTCCGCCTCCAAACTCGAGAGGAGGGATCCTTTCCCTGCGTGGTCGGGAAAGAATTCCCGGCATTTCCGTCGCATCTCAAGGGGAGGCGCTCTCCACAGGAAAGGCGAGAGGAACTCCAGGGTCGTGCAACCGTTCCCAGTGTCCCCCAGATGTCTCAGTCCATTCCAGGGAAACCTGTATCCCTGCACTGCCTCCACTTTCAAGCCGAGGATCGACTCACACCACGGTGGCACGTGGGACAGCCCTGTGGGAAAGCCTCGTGGGAAAGCCTCGAGGGAAAGCTACAGATCCCTGGATCCACGCGAAGCGAAGTGCGACACGCTGCTACAGCTCGGAAGGAAAGCGCACGTGGATGCACCCACTCGAGACGAGGACTGACTCCCCTGGGGAGACTCCAGAAGTACCCCAAGATCCATGTCAGCACTGGAGAGGAACCCTCAGGTTCGGCACTGACTCCACACAAGGTTTTAGGCCCCAGCATCGACGGGAGAGGAAATACGAGAGGCCCCCGTGAGGCCCCCGAGCAACTCGCATGGGGACTGGCCTTTCCTGAGGCCACCAGAGCGGGTCCCTGAGGTCCCCGTCGTAAGTAGAGAGCACCTGCCACAACTCGAGAAAATCCAGGAGGTTCTCCCCTCCAGGTGAGATGAGGCCCATTTCCGCTGAGGCGTCTCGAGGCTATTCACACCTAAACTCTGGAACTTCCAAATGGTCCTTCACACCCTTGCTGCAACTCAAGAAATTCCGCAACATTCCCGTCTCCACTCGAGAGGAAGCACGAGGAGTCCCGCCTACATCCAGAGGAGCCCCGTTTCCGCCTCTAGCTCGAGAGGCGGGATCCATTCCCTTCGTGGTCGGGAAAGAATTCCCGGCGATTCTTTCGCATCTCAAGAGGAGGCGCTCTCCACAGGAAAGGCGAGAGGAACTCCAGGGTCGTGCCACCATTCCCAGAGTCCCCCAGATGTTTCAGTCCATTCCAAGGAAACCTGTTTTCCCTGAACTGCCTCGACTTAGAAGCCGAGGATCGACTCACAGCACGGTGGCAGGTGGGATAGCCCTGTGGGAAAGCCTCGTGGTAAAGCCTCGAGGGAAAGAAAAGATCCCTTTATCCACGCGAAGGGAAGCGGGACACTGCTGCTTACAGCTCGGGAGAAAAGAGCACGTGCATGCCCCCACTCGAGACGAGGACTGACTGCCCTGGGGAGACTCCAGAAGTACCCCAAGTTCCCATGTCAGCACTGGAGAGGAATCCTCAGGTTCCCGGCACCGACTCCACACAAGATCTTAGGCCCCGGCATCGACGGGAGAGGAATCCCGAGAGGCCCCGAGCAACTCGCGTGGGGACTGGCCTTTCCTGAGGCCACTAGAGCGGGTCCCTGAGGTCCCCGTCATAAGTCGAGAGCACCCTGCCGCAACTCGAGAAAATACAGGAGGTTCACGCCTCCAGGCGAGATGAGGCCCATTTCCGCTGAGGCGTCTCGAGGCTAATCAATTCTAACATCTGGAACTTCCAAAGGGTCCTTCACACCCTTGCTGCAACTCAAGAAGTTCCCCGACATAACCGTCTCCACTTGACAGGAAGCACGAGAGTCCCGGCCACATCCAGAAGAGCCCCGTTTCCGTCTCCTAACTCGAGAGGTGGGATCCTTTCCCTGCGTGGTCGGGAAAGAATTCCCGGCGTTCCCGTCGCATTTCAAGAGGAGGCGCTCTCCACAGGAAAGGCGAGAGGAACTCCAGGGTCGTGCCACCATTCACAGAGTCAACCAAATATCTCCGTCCATTCCAGGGAAACCTGTTTTCCCTGCACTGCCTCGACTTTCAAGCTGAGGATCGACTCACACCACAGTGGCACCTGGGACAACCCTGTGGGAAAGCATCGTGGGAAAGCCTCGTGGGAAAGCCTCGAGGGAAAGGCGCAGATCCCTTGATCCACGCGAAGGGAAGGTGTCACTGCTGCTACAGCACGGGAAGAAAGCGCACGTGCATGCCCCCCACTCGAGACGAGGACTGACTCCCCTGGGGAGACTCCAGAAGTACCCCAAGAACCATGTCAGCACTGGAGAGGAATCCTCAGGTTCCGGCACTGACTCCACACAAGGTCTTAGGCCCCGGCATCGACGGGAGAGGAATCCCGAGAGGCCCCGAGCAACTCGCAAGGGGAATGGCCTTTCCTGAGGCCACCAGAGCGGGTCCCTGAGGTCCCCGTCGTGAGTCGAGAGCACCTGCCCCAACTCGAGAAAATCCAAGAGATTCTCCCCTCCAGGCGAGATGAGGCCCATTTCCGCATAGGCGTCTCGAGGCTATTCTCACCTAACCTCTGGAACTTCCAACGGGTCCTTCACACCCTTGCTGCAACTCAAGAAGTTCCCCGACATACCCGTCTCCACTCGAGACGAAGCACGTGAGTCCCGCCTACATCCAGAGGAGCCCCGTTTCCGCCTTCTAGCTCGAGAGGGGCGATCCTTTCCCTGCGTGGTCGGGAAAGAATTCCCGGCGTTCCCGACGCATCTCAAGAGCAGGCGCTCTCCACAGGAAAGGAGAGAGGAACTCCAGGGTCGTGCCACCATTCCCAGAGTCCCCCAGATGTCTCAGTCCATTACAGGGAAACCTGTTTTCCCTGCACTGCGTCGACTTTCAAGACGAGGATCGACTCACACCACAGTGGCACGTGGGACAGCCCTGTGGGAAAGCCTCGTGGGAAAGCCTCGTGGGGAAGCCTCGAGGGAAAGCCACAGATCCCTTCATACACCAGAAGGGAAGCGTGACACTGCTCCTACAGCTCGGGAGGAAAGCACACGTGCATGCCCCCACTCGAGACGAGGACTGACTCCCCTGTGGAGACTCCAGAAGTACCCCAAGATCCACGTAAGCACTGGAGAGGAATCCTCAGGTTCCGGCACCCACTCCACACAATATCTTAGGCCCCTGCATCGACGGGAGAGGAATTCCGAGAGGTCCCCGAGCATCTCGCATGGGGACTGGACTTTCCTGAGGCCACCAGAGCGGGTCCCTGAGGTCCCCGTCGTAAGTCGAGAGCACCTGCCGCAACTCGAGAAAATCCAGGAGGTTCTCCCATCCAGGCGAGATGAGGCCCATTTTCGCTGAGGCGTCTTGAGGCTAATCACACCTACCTCTGGAACTTACAAAGGGTCTTTCACACCCTTGCTGCAACTCAAGAAGTTCCCCGACATATCCGTCTCCACTCGAGTGTAAGCACGAGAGACCCGCCCACATCCAGAGGAGCCCCGTTTCCAAAACCTAGCTCGAGAGGAGGGATCCTTTCCCTGCGTGGTCGGGAAAGAATTCCCGGCATTTCCGTCGCATCTCAACAGGAGGCGCTCTCCACAGGAAAGGCGAGAGGAACTCCAGGGTCGTGCCACCAATCCCAGAGTCCTCCAGATGTCTCAGTCCATTCCAGGGAAACCTATTTTCCCAGCACTGCATCGACTTTCAAGCCGAGGATCGACTCACACCACGGTGGCACGTGGGACAGCCCTGTGGGAAAGCCTCGTGGGAAAGCCTCGTGGTAAAGCCTCATGGGAAAGCCTCGTGGGAAAGCCTCGAGGGAAAGCCACAGATCCCTTGATCCACGCGAAGGGAAGCGTGACACTGCTGCTACAGCTCGGGAGGAAAGCGCACGTGCATGCCCCCACTGGAGACGAGGACTGACTCCCCTGGGTAGACTCCAGAAGTACCCCAAGATCCATGTCAGCACTGGAGAGGAATCCTCAGGTTCCGGCACCGACTCCACACAAGATATTAGGCCCCGGCATCGACCGGAGAGGAATCCTGAGAGGCCCCGAGCAACTCGCATGGGGACTGGCCTTTCCTGAGGCCACTAGAGCGGGTCCCTGAGGTCCCCGTCGTAAGTCGAGAGCACCTGCCGCAACTCGAGAAAATACAGGAGGTTCTCCACTCCAGGCGAGATGAGGCCCATTTCCGCTGAGGCGTCTCGAGGGTAATCAGTTCTAACATCTGGAACTTCCAAAGGTTCCTTCACACCCTTGCTGCAACTCAAGAAGTTCCCCGACATACCCGTCTCCACTTCAGAGGAAGCACGAGAGTCCCGGCCACATCCAGAGGAGCCCCGTTTCCGCCTCCTAGCTTGAGAGGAGGTATCCTTTCCCTGCGTGGTCGGGAAAGAATTCCCGGCGTTCCCGTCGCATCTCAAGAGGAGGCGCTCTCCACAGGAAAGGCGAGAGGAACTCCAGGGTCGTGACACCATTCCCAGAGTCCCCCAGATGCCTCAGTCCATTCCAGGGAAACCAGTTTTCCCGGCACTGCCTCCACTTTCAAGCCGAGGATCGACTCACAACACGGTGGCACGTGGGACAGCCCTGTGGGAAAGCCTCGTGGGAAAGCCTCGTGGGAAAGCCTCGAGGGAAAGCCCCTGATCCCTTGATCCTCGCGAAGGGAAGAGTGACACTGCTGCTACAGCTCGGGAGGAAAGCTCACGTGCATGCCCCCACTCGAGACGAGGACTGACTCCCCTGGGGAGACTCCAGAAGAAGCCCAGGATCCATGTCAGCACTGGAGAGGAATGCTCATGACCGGCACCGACTCCACACAAGATCTTAGGCCCCGGCATCGTCGGGAGTGGAATCCCGAGAGGACCCCGAACAACTCGCATGGGGCATGGCCTTTCCTGAGGCCACCAGAGCGGGTCCCTGATGTCCTCGGCATAAGTCGAGAGCACCTGCCGCAACTCCGAGAAAATCCAGGAGGTTCTCCCCTCCAGGCGAGATGAGACCCATTTCCGCTGAGGCGTCTCGAGGCTAATCACACCTAACCTCTGGAACTTCCAAAGGGTCCTTCACACCCTTGCTGCAACTCAAGAAGTTCCCCGACATACCCGTCTCCACTCTAGAGGAAGCACGAGAGTTCTGCCCACATCCAGATGAGCCCCGTGTCCGCCTCCTAGCTCGAGAGGCGGGATCCTTTCACTGAGTGGTCTTTCAAGTATTCCCGGAGTTCCGTCTCATCTCAAGAAGAGGCGCTCTCCACAGGAAAGGCGAGAGGAAGTCCAGATTCGTGCACCCATTCCCAGAGGCCCCCAGATGTCTCAGTCCATTCCATGGAAAAACCTGTTTCTCCTGCACTGCTCGACTTTCTAGCCTAGGATCGACACACAACACAGTGGCACGTGGGACAGCCCTTTGGGAAAGTCTCGTGGTTAAATAAACAGGGTGACAATATACAGCCCTGACATACACTTTTTCCTTTTTGGAACCAGTCTGTTGTTCCATGTCCTGCTCTAACTGTTGCTTCCTGACCTTCATCCAGATTTCTCAAGAGGCAGGTTAGGTGGTCTGGTATTCCCATCTCTTTCAGAATTGTGGCTAAAACAACAGTAAAAGGACCTTTCGATGTCAGGCCAAGGAATTGTGTTTCCTGTCATTGAGCCACACCTGATCACTGAGCACAAATTCATGAATCTGTTCCTCAAGGGGAATGATATTCTTTTTTATACAAACTTAGTTACCTGATTTATTACCTTACCTAATTGTTCCATCTGCTGTGAAATCCCACCCCTTACTTGTGGCAAATCTGCTAA
>NW_017196355.1:0-8530 GCF_001704415.2 Capra hircus
AGGTACCTTCTCCGGTTGCAGAGTCCTTCCCTAACCTGATCTGAAAAAGAAAATGAAGTAGCTCGCCTAATTTGAGAAATTAATTCCCAGACGTGGGTTTCCAACCAGTATAGAATCCGACATGCCCTGTCTTTGTAGCCGCGTTAATTAATCAGGTATGTGAAGCTCTAAATATCAGTGGAAATTACATACAGCATATAGGCCCAGTGTTCTGGAATGGTGGAAAGAAACAACCAAACTCTTGAAGAACACATTCAAAATGGATCATAGAGACTGACTGTACATGGATGGGTTGCTTCCGGCAGACTTACTCATATTACGGGTAACCGCACGTTCCCACAGTTGTTGTCCTTATGAAATTTTCTATGGGAGACCCCCTCCCAGTGAGGCAGGTGTTAGCAGATTTGCCACAAGTAAGGGGGTGGGATTTCACAGCAGATGGAACAATTAGGTAAGGTAATAAATCAGGTAACTAAGTTTGTATAAAAGAATATCATTCCCCTTGAGGAACAGATTCATGAATTTGTGCTCAGTGATCAGGTGTGGCTCAATGACTGGAAACACAATTCTTGGCCTGACATCGGAAAGGTCCTTATACTGTTGTTTTAGCCACAATTCTGAAAGAGATGGGAATACCAGACCACTAACCTGCCTCTTGAGAAATCTGGATGAAGGTCAGGAAGCAACAGTTAGAGCAGGACATGGAACAACAGACTGGTTCCAAAAAGGAAAAGGAGTATGTCAAGGCTGTATATCGTCACCCTGTTTATTTAACTTCTATGCAGAGTACATCATGAAACATGCTGGGATGGAAGATACATGAACTGGAATCAAGATTGCCGGTAGAAATATCAACAAACTTAGATATGCAGATGACACCACCATTATGGCAGAACGTGAAGAGGAAAGGGTATGTCGGGGAACTTCTTGAGTTGCAGCAAGGGTGTGAAGGACCCTTTGGAAGTTCCAGAGGTTAGGTGTGGTTAGTCTCGAGAATGCCTCAGCAGAAATGGGCCTCATGTCGCCTGGAATGGAGAGGCTCCTGGATATTTCCGAGTTTCAGCAGGTGCTCTCTTGTGTGGAGTCGGGGCCGGAAGCTGAGGATTCCTCTCCAGTGCTGACATGGATTTTGGGGTACTTCTGGAGTCTCCACAAGGGAGTCAGGCCTTGTCTCGAGTGGGGGCATGAGCGTGCCCTTTCCTCCCATGCTGTAGCAGCAGTGTCACGCTTCCCCCTTGCGTGGACCAAGGGATCTGTGGCTTTGCCTCGAGTCTTTCCCACGAGGCTTTCCCACAGGGCTGTCCACCTGTCACGGTGGTGTGAGTTGATCCTCGGCGTGAAAGCCGAGGCAGTGCAGGGAAAACAGGTTCCTGTGGAACGGACTGACACATCTGGGGAGTCTTGGAATGGTGGCACGAGCCTGCAGTTCCTCTCGCCTTTCCTGTGGAGAGCGCCTCCTCTTGAGATGCGACGGGAACGCCGGGAATTTTTTCCGACCACGCAGGGAAAGGATCCCTCCTCTCGAGCTAGGAGGCGGAAACGGGGCTCCTCTGGATGTGGGCAAAACTCTATTGCTTCCTGTCGAGGGGGAGACGGGTATGTCGGGGAACTTCTTGAGTTGCAGCAAGGGTGTGAAGGACCCTTTGGAAGTTCCAAGAGGTTAGGTGTGATTAGCTCGAGAAGTCTCAGCGGAAATGGGCCTCATCTCGCCTGGAGGGGAGAACCTCCTGAATTTTCTCGAGTTGCAGTAGGTGCTCTCGACTTACGACGGGGACCTCAAGTGACGCGCTCTGGTGGCCTCAGGAAAGGCCAGTCCCCATGCGAGTTGCTCGGGGGCCTCTCGGGATTCCTCTCCCGTTGATGCTGGGGCCTAAGACCTTGTGTGGAGATAGTCCCAGAAGCTGAGGATTCCTCACCATTGCTGACATGGATACTTGGGGTACTTCTGGAGTCTCCCCACGGGAGTCAGTCCTCGTCTTGAGTGTGGGCATGCACGTGCGCTTTCCTTCCGAGCTGTAGCAGCAGTGTCACGCTTCCCTTCAGGTCGATCAAGGGATTTGTGTCTTTCCCTCGAGGCTATCCCACGAGGCTTTCCCACGAGGCTTTCCCACAGGGCTGTCCCACGTGCCACCATGGTGTGAGTCGATTCCCGGCTTGAAAGTCGAGGCAGTGCAGGGAAAACAGGTTTCCCTGGAATGACTGAGACATCTGGGGACTCTGGAATGGTGGCACGACCTGGATTTCCTCTCGCCTTTCCTGTGGAGAGTGCCTCCCCTTGATATGCGACGGGAACGCCGGGAATTCTTTCCCGACCACGCAGGGAAAGGATCCCTCTCTCGAGCTAGGCGGCTCAAACGGGGCCCTCTGGATGTTGGCGGGACTCTCGTGCTTCCTTCCAGTGGAGACGGGTATGTCGGGGAACTTCTTGAGTTGCAGCAAGGGTGTGAAGGACCCTTTGGAAGTTCCAGGATATTAGATGTGATTAGCCTCGAAACGCCTCAGCGGAAATGGGCCTCATCTCGCCTGGAGGGGAGAACCTCCTGGATTTTCTCAAGATGTGGCAGGTGCTCTCTACTTACGACGGGGACCTCAGGGACCCGCCTCTGGTGGCCTCAGGAAAACGCCAGTCCCATGCGAGTTGCTCGGGGACATCTCGGGATTCCTCTCCCCGTCGATGCGTGCCTAAGACCTTGTGTGGAGTCGGTGCTGGAACCTGAGGATTCCTCTCCAGTGCCGACATGGATCTTGGGGTTCTTCTGGAGTCTCCCCAGGGGAGTCAGTCCTCGTCTCAAGTGGGGGCATGCAACTACGCTTTCCTCCAGAGCTGTAGCAGCAGTGTCGCTCTTCCCTTCGAGTGGATCAGGGGATCTGTGGCTTTCGCTCGAGGCTTTCCCACAAGGCTTTCCCCCGAGGCTTTCCCCCGAGGCTTTCCCACGAGGCTTTTCCCACGAGGCTTTCCCACAGGGCCAGTCCAACGTGCCACCGTGGTGTGAGTCGATCCTCGGCTTGAAAGTCGAGGCAGTGCAGGGAAAACAGGTTTCCCTGGAATGGACTGAGACATCTGGGGGGACTCTGGGAATGGAGGCACGACCCTGGAGTTCCTCTCGCCTTTCCTGTGGAGAGCGCCTCCTCTTGAGTTGCGACGGGAAGGCCAGGAATTCTTTCCCGATCACGCAGGGAAAGGATCCCTCCTCTCGAGCTAGGAGGCGGAAACGGGGCTCCTCTGGATGTGGGCGGGACTCTCGTGCTTCCTCTCGAGTGGAGACGGGTATGTCAGGGAACTTCTTGAGTTGCAGCAAGGGTGTGAAGGACCCTTTGGAAGTTCCAGAGGTTAGGTGTGATTAGACTCGAGACGCCTCAGCACAAATGGGCCTCATATCGCCTGGAGGGGGAATCTCCTGGATTTTCTTGAGTTTGCGGAAGGTGCTCTCGACTTACGACGGGGACCTCAGGGACCCGCTCTTGTGGCCTCAGGAAAGGCCAGTCCCCATGCCAGTTGCTCCGGGGGCCTCTCGGGATTCCGCTCCCGTCGATGCCGGGGCCTAAGATCTTGTGTGGAGTGGGTGCCGGAACCTCAGGATTCCTCTCCAGTGCTGACATGGATCTTGGGGTATTTCTGTATCTCCTCAGTGGAGTCAGACCTTGTGTCGAGTGGGGGCATGCACGTACACTTTCCTCCGAGCTGTAGCAGGCAGTGTCACGCTTCCCCTTCGCGTGGATCAAGGGATCAGTGGCTTTCCCTCGAGGCTTTCACACAAGGCTTTCTCCACGAGGCTTTCCCACAGGGATGTCCCACGTGCCACCCTGGTGTGAGTCGATCCTCGGCTTGAACGTCGAGGCAGTGCAGGGAAAAAAGGTTTCCCTGGAATGGACTGAGACATCTGGGGACTCTGGGATGTGGCACGAACCTGGAGTTCCTCTCGCCTTTCCTGTAGAGAGTGCTCCTCTTGAGATGCGACGGGAACGCCGGGAATTCTTTCCCGACCACGCAGGGAAAGGATCCCTCCTCTCGAGCTAGGAGGCGGAAACGGGGCTCCTCTGGATGTGGGCGGGACTCTCGTGCTTCCTCTCGAGTGGAGACGGGTATGTCGGGGAACTTCTTGAGTTACAGGCAAGGGTGTGAAGGACCCTTTGGATGTTCCAGAGGTTAGCTCTGATTAGCCTCGGAGACGCCTCAGCACGAATGGGCCTCATCACGCCTGGAGGGGAGAACCTCCTGGACTTTGTCGAGTTGCGGCAGTTGCTCTTGTCTTACGACGGGGACCTCAGGGACCTGCTCTGGGGGCCTCAGGAAAGGCAGTCCCCATGTGAGTATCTCGGGGCCTCTCGGGATTCCTCTCCCGTCGATGCCGGGACCTAAGACCTTGTTAGGAGTCAGTGCCGGAACCTGAGGATTCCCCTCTAGTGCTGACATGGATCTTGGGGTACTTCTGGAGTTTCCCCAGGGAAGTCAGTCCTTGTCTCGAGTGGGGGCATGCACTTGCGCTTTCCTCTCGAGCAGTAGCAGAAGTGTCACGCTTCCCTTGGCGTGGATCAAGGGATCTGTGGCTTTCGCTCGAGGCTTTCCCTCTAAGCTTTCCCACGAGGCTTTCCCACAGGGCTGTTCCACGTGCCACCGTGGTGTGAGTCGATCCCGGCTTGAAAGTCGAGGCAGTGCAGGGAAAACAGGTTTCCCTGGAATGGACTGAGACATCTGGGGGACTCTGGGAATGGTGGCACGACCCTGGATTTTCTCTCGCCTTTCTGTGGAGAGTGCCTCCTCTTGAGATGCGACGGGAACGCCGGGAATTCTTTCCTGACCACGCAGGGAAAGGATCCCTCCTCTCGAGCTAGGAGGCACAAATGGGGCTCCTCTGGATGTGGGCGGCACTCTCGTGCTTCCTCTCTAGTGGAGACGGGCAAGTCGGGGAACTTCTTGAGTTGCAGCAAGGGTGTGAAGGACCCTTTGGAACTTCCAGATGTTAGATATGATTAGCCTCTTGACGCATTAGCGGAAATGGGCCTCATCTCGCCCGGAGGGGAGAACCTCCTGGATTTTCTCGAGGTACGGCAGGTGCTCTCGACTTACGACGGGGACTTCAGGGACCCGCTCTGGTGGCCTCAGGAAAGGCCAGTCCCCATGGGAGTTGCTCGGGGGCTTCTCGGGATTCCTCTCCCGTCGATGCCCAGGCTTAAGTCCTTGTGTGGAGTTGGTGCCGGAACCTGACGATTCCTCTCCAGTGCCGACATGGATCAGGGGGTACTTCTGGAGTCTCCCCAGGGGAGTCAGTCCTCGTCTCGAGTGGGGGCATGCAAGTGCGTTTTCCTTCCGAGCTCTAGCTGCAGTGTCGCGCTTCCCTTCGCGTGGATCAAGGGATCTGTGGCTTCCCCTCGAGGCTTTCCCACGAGGCTTTCCCACAGGGCAGTCCCACGTGCCACCTTGGTGTGAGTCGATCCTCGGCTTGAAAGTCGAGGCAATGCAGGGAAAACAGGTTTCCCTGGAATGGACTGAGACATCTGGGGGACTCTGGGAATGGTGACACGACCCTGGATTTCCTCTTGCCTTTCCTGTGGAGAGTGCCTCCTCTTGAGATGCGACGGGAACGCCGGGAATTCTTTCCCGAGCCCGCAGGGAAAGGATCTCTCCTCTCCGAGCTAGGAGGCGGAAACGGGGCTCCTTTGGATGTGGGCGGGACTCTCGTGCTTCCTCTCGAGTGGAGACGGGTATGTCGGGCAACTTCTTGAGTTGCAGCAAGGTTGTGAAGGACCCTTTGGAAGTTGCAGAGGTTAGGTCTGATTACCCTGAGACGCCTCAGCACAAATGCGCCTCATCTCTCCTGGAGGGGAGAACCTCCTGGATTTTCTCGAGTTGCGGCAGGTGCTCTCGACTTACGACGGGTACCTCAGAGTCCCGCTCTGATGGCCTCAGGAAAGGCCAGTCCCCATGCGAGTTGCTCGCGGGCCTCTCGGAATTCCACTCCCGTCGATGCTGGGTCCTAAGACCTTGTGTGGAGTCAGTGCCCGAACCTGAGTATTCCTCTCCAGTGCCGACATGGATCTTGGGGTACTTCTAGAGTCTCCCCAGGGAAGTCAGTCCTCGACTCGAGTGGTGGCGTCACGGGCGATTTCCTCCCGAGCTGTAGCAGCAGTGTCGCTCTTCCCTTCGCGTGGATCAGGGGATCTGTGGCTTTCGCTCGAGGCTTTCCCACGAGGCTTTCCCATGAGGCTTTCCCACGAGTCTTTCCCACAGGGCAGTCCCACGTGCCACCGTGGTGTGAGTGGATACTCGGCTTGAAAGTAGAAGCAGTGCAGGGAAAACAGGTTTCCCTGGAATGGACTGAGACATCTGGGGGACTCTGGGAATGGTGGCACGACTCTGAAGTTCCTCTCGCCTTTCCTGTGGAGAGCGCCTCCTCTTGAGAAGCGACTGGAACGCGGGGAATTCTTTCCCCACCACGCAGGGAAAGGATCCCTCCTCTCGAGCTAGGAGGCGGAAACGGGGCTCCTCTGGATGTGGGCGGGACTCTCGTGCTTCCTATCGAGTGGAGACGGGTATGTCAGGGAACTTCTTGAGTTGCAGCAAGGGTATGAATGACCCTTTGGAAGTTCCAGAGGTTAGGTGTGAATAGCCTCGAGACGCCTCAGCGGAAATGGGCCTCATATCGCCTGGAGGGGAGAACCTCCTGGATTTTCTCGAGTTGCGGCAGGTGCTCTCGACTTACGACCGCGGAACTTAGGGACCCGCTCTGGTGGCCTCAGGAAAGGCCAGTCCCCATGCGAGTTGTTCGGGGTCCTCTCGGGATTCCTCTCCCGTCGATGCCGGGGCCTAAGACATTGTGTGGAGTCGGTCCTGGAACCTGAGGATTCCTCTCCAGTGCTGACATGGATCTTGGGGTACTTCTGGAGTCTCCCCAGGGGAGTCAGTCCTCGTCTCGAATGGGGGCATGCCCGTGCGCTTACCTCCCGAGCTGTAGCAGCAGTGTCATGCTTCAATTCGAGTGGATCAAGGGTTCTGTGGTTTCCCTCAAGGCTTTCCCAGGAGGCTTTCCCACGAGGCTTTCCCACAGGGCTGTCCCTGATGCCCCCATTGTGTGAGTCGATCCTCGGCTTGAAAGTCGAGGTAGTGCAGGGGAATGGATTGAGACAACTGGGGCACTCTGGGAATGGTGGCCAGACTCTAGAGTTCCTCTCAACTTTCCTGTGGAGAGCGCCTCCTCTTGAGATGCGACGGGAACGCCGGGAATTCTTTCACGACCACGCAGGGAAATGATCCCTCCTCTCGAGCTATGAGACGGAATCGGGGCTCCTCTGGATGTGGGCGCGACTCTCGTGCTTCCTCTCGAGTGGAGGCGAGTATGTCGGGGAACTTATTCAGTTGCAGAAAGGGTGTGAAGGACCTTTTGGAAGTTCCAGATGTTAGGTGCAATTAGCCTCTAGGGGCCTCAGCGGAAATGCGCCTCATCTCGCCTGGAGGGGAGAACCTCCTGGATTTTCTCAAGTTGCGGCAGGTGCTCTCGACTTCCGACGGGGACCTCAGGGACCCGCTCTGATGGCTGCAGGAAAGGCCAGTCCCCATGCGAGTTGCACGGCGCCTCTCGGGATTCCTCTCCCGTCGATGCCGGGGCCTAAGACCTTGTGTGGGTCGGTCCTGGAACCTGAGGATTCCTCTCCAGTGCTGACATGGATCTTGGGGTACTTCGGGAGTCTCCCCAGGGGAGTCAGTCCTCATTCGAGGGGGGCATTGAAGAGCGCTTTCCTCCCGAGCTGTAGCAGCAGTGTCATTTCCCGTCGAGTGGATCAAGGGATCAGTGGCTTTCCCTCGAGGCTTGCCCATGAGGCTTTCTCACGAGGCTTTTCCAAGGGCTGTCCTGCCACCGTGCTGTGAGTCGATCTCAGCTTGTAAGTCGAGGCAGTGCAGGGAAAACAGGTTTCCCTGAATGGACTGAGATATCTGGGGACTCTGGGAATGGTGGCACGCCAGGGAGTTCTCTCACTTTCCTGTTGAGAGCGCCTCCTCTTGAGTTGTGAAGGGAAGAGGGGAATTCTTTCCCGACGACGCAGGAAAGGATACCTCCTCTCTAGCTGTGAGGCGGAAACGGGGCTCCTCTGGATGTGGGGAGACTCTCGTGCTTCCTCTCGAGTGGAGACGGGTATGTCGGGGAACTTCTTGAGTTGCAGCAAGGGTGTGAAGAACCCTTTGGAAATTCCAGAGGTTTAGGTGTAATTAGCTCGAGTCGCTCAGGGGAAATGGGCCTCATCTCGCCTGGAGGGGAGACCTCCTGGATTTTTTCGAGTTGTGACAGGTGATCTCGACTTAAGACGGGGACCTGAGGGACCCGCTCTGGTGCCTCAGGAAAGGCCATTCCCCATGCGAGTTGCTCGGGGCCTCTCGGGATTCCTCTCCGTCGATGCCGTGGCCTAAGACCTTGTGTGGAGTGGGTGCCGGAACCTGAGGATTCCTCTCCAGTGCTGACATGGATCTTGGCGTCCTTAAAGGCGAGATGAGGCCCATTTGCGCTGAGGCGTCTCGAGGCTAATACACCTAACCTCT
>NW_017196356.1:0-8530 GCF_001704415.2 Capra hircus
GAGGAATCGCGAGAGTCCCGCCCCACATCCAGAGGAACCCGCCTGAGAGGAGGGATTCTTTCCCTGCGTGGTCGGGAAAGAATTCCGCCGGCTTTTCCCGTCGCATCTCAGAGGAGGCGCTCTCCACAGGAAACGCGAGAGGAACTCCAGGATCGTGCCTCGTTCCCAGAGTCCCCCAGATGTCTCAGTCCATTCAGGGAAACTTGTTTTCCCAGCACTGCCTCGACTTTCAAGCCGAGGATCGAGTCACACCACGGTGGCACATGGGACAGCCCTGTGGGAAAGCCTCGTGGAAAGCCTCGTTGGAAAGCTCGAGGGAAAGCTCCTGATTCCTTGGTCCACGCGAAGGGAAGCGTGACACTGCTGCTACAGCTGGGGAGGAAAGCGCACGTGCATGCCCCCACTCGAGACGAGGACTGACTCCCCTGGGGAGACTCCAGAAGTACCCCAAGATCCATGTCAGCACTGGAGAGGAATCCTCAGGTTCCAGCACTGACTCCACACTAGGTCTTAGGTCCCAGCATCGACGGGAGAGGAATCCCGAGAGGCCCCCGAGCAACTCGCATGGGGACTGGCCTTTCCTGAGGCCACCAGAGCGGGTCCCTGAGGTCCCGTCGTAAGTCGAGAGCACCTGCCGCAACTCGAGAAAAAACAGGAGGTTCTCCCCTCCAGGCGAGATGAGGCTCATTTCACTGAGGGTCTCGAGGTTAATCACACCTAAACTCTGGAACTTCCAAAGGGTCCTTCACACCCTTGCTGCAACTCAAGAAGTTCCCGACATACCCGTCTCCACTCGAGAGGAAGCACGAGAGTCCCGCCCACATCGACAGGAGCCCCGTTTCGCCTCTAGATCGAGAGGAGGGATCCTTTCCCTGCGTGTCGGGAAAGAATTCCCGGCTTTCCCGTCGCATCTCAAGAGGAGGCGCTCTCCACAGGAAAGGCGAGAGGAACTCCAGGGATCGTGCCATCAGTTCCCAGAGTCCCCCAGATGTCTCAGTCCATTCCAGGGAAACCTTGTTTTCCCAGCACTGCCTCGACTTTCAAGCCGAGGATCGACTCACACCACGGTGGCACAGTGGGACAGCCCTGTGGGAAAGCCTCGTGGGAAAGCCTCGTATGGGAAAGCCTCGAGGGAAAGCTCCTGATTCCTTAGATCCACGGCGAAGGGAAGCGTGACACTGCTGCTACAGCTCGGGAGGAAAGCGCACGTGCATGCCCCCACTCGAGACGAGGATGACTCCCCTGGGGAGACTCCAGAAGTACCCCAAGATCCATGTCAGCACTGGAGAGGAATCCTCAGGTTCCAGCACTGACTCCACACAAGGTCTTAGGTCCCCAGCATCGACGGGAGAGGAATCCCGAGAGGCCCCCGAGCAACTCGCATGGGGGACTGGCCTTTCCTGAGGCCACCAGAGCGGGTCCCTGAGGTCCCCGTCATAAGTCGAGAGCACCTGCCGCAACTCGAGAAAAAATACAGGAGGTTCTCCCCTCCAGGCGAGATGAGGCCCATTTCCGCTGAGGGCGTCTCGAGGGCTAATCACACCTAACACTCTGGAACTTCCAAAGGGTCCTTCACACCCTTGCTGCAACTCAAGAAGTTCCCCGACATACCCGTCTCCACTCGAGAGGAAGCACGAGAGTCCCGCCCACATCGACAGGAGCCCCGTTTCCGCCTCCTAGACTCGAGAGGAGGGATCCTTTCCCTGCGTGGTCGGGAAAGAATTCCCGGCGTTCCCGTCGCATCTCACGTGGAGGCGCTCTCCACAGGAAAGGCGATGAGGAACTCCAGGGTCGTGCCACATTCCCAGAGTCCCCCAGATGTCTTCAGTCCATTCCAGGGAAACCTGTTTTCCCTGCACTGCCTCGGACTTTCAAGCCGAGGATCGACTCACACCACGGTGGCACGTGGGACAGCCCTGTGGGAAAGCCTCGTGGGAAAGCCTCGTGGGAAAACCTCGAGGGAAAGCCACAGATCCTCGATCCACGGGAATGGAAGCGCGACACTGCTGCTACAGCTCGGGAGGAAGAGCGCAACGTGCATGTTCCCACTCGAGACGAGGACTGACTCCCCTGGGGAGACTCCAGAAGTACCCCAAGATCCACTGTAAGCACTGGAGAGGAATCCTCAGGTTCCGGCACCCACTCCACACAATATCTTAGGCCCCGGCATCGACGGGAGAGGAATCCCGAGAGGTCCCCGAGGCAACTCGCATGGGGACTGGCCTTTCCTGAGGCCACCAGAGCGGGTCCCTGAGGTGCCCCGTCGTAAGTCGAGAGCACCTGCTGAAACTCGAGAAAATCCAGGAGGTTCTCCCCTCCAGGCTAGATGAGGCCCATTTCTGCTGAGGCGTCTCGAGGCTAATCACACCTAACCTCTGGAACTTACAAAGGGTCCTTCACACCCTTGCTGCAACTCAGAAGTTCCTCGACATACCCGACTCCACTCGAGAGGAAGCACGAGAGTCCCGCCCACATCCAGAAGAGCCCCGTTTCCGCCTCCTAGCTCGAGTGGAGGGATCCTTTCCCACCGTGCTCTGAAAAGAATTCCGGCGTTCCCGTCGCATCTCAAGAGCAGGCGCTCTCCACAGGAAAGGCGAAAGGAACTCCAGGGTCGTGCCACCATTCCCAGAGTCCCCAGATGTCTCCGTCCATTCCAGGGAAACCTGTTTTCCCTGCATTGCCTCCGACTTTCAAGCCGAGGAGTCGACTCACACCACGGTGGCACGTGGGACAGCCCTGTGGGAAAGCCTCGAGGGAAAGCCACAGATCCCTTGATCCACGCGAATGGAAGCGCGACACTGCTGCTACAGCTCGGGAGGAAAGCGCACGTGCATGCCCCCACTCGAGACGAGGACTGACTCCCCTGGGGAGACTCCAGAAGTACCCCAAGATCCATGTCAGCACTGGAGAGGAATCCTCAGGTTCCGGCACCGACTCCACACAAGATCTTAGGCCCCGGCATCGACGGGAGAGGAATCCCGAGAGGCCCCGATCAACTCGCATGGGGACTGTCCTTTCCAGAGGCCCCCAGAGCGGGTCCCTGAAGTCCCCGTCGTAAGTCGGGAGCACCTGCCTCAACTCGAGAAAATCCAGGGGGTTATCTCCTCCAGTCGAGATGAGGGCCATTTCCGCAGAGACGTCTCGAGGCTAATCACACCTAAACTCTGGAACTTCCAACGGGTCCTTCACACCCTTGCTGCAACTCAAGAAGTTCCCCGAATACCCGTCTCCACTCGAGACCAAGCACGAGAGTCCCGCCTACATCCAGAGGAGCCCCGTTTCCGCCTTCTAGCTCGAGAGGAGTGATCCTTTCCCTATGTGGTCGGGAAAGAATTCCCGGCGTTCCCGTCGAATCCCAAGAGGAGGCGCTCTCCACAGAAATGCGAGATGAACTCCAGGATCGTGCCACATTCCCAGTGTCCCCCAGATGTCTCAGTCCATTCCAGGGAAACCTGTTTTCCCTGCACTGCCTCGACTTTCAAGCCGAGGATCGACTCACACCACGGTGGCACGTGGGACAGCCCTGTGGGAAAGCCTCGTGGGAAAGCCTCGTGGGAAAGACTCGTGGGAAAGCCTCGAGGGAAAGACACAGATCCCTTGATCCACGCGAACGGAAAGCGCGACACTGCTGCTACAGCTCGGGAGGAAATCGCTCGTGCATGCCCCCACTCGAGTAGAGGACTGACTGCCCTGGGGAGACTCCAGAAGAGATTCATGAAAGCACTGGAGAGGAATCCTCAGGTTCCGGCACCGACTCCACACAAGATCTTAGGCGCCGGCATCGACCGGAGAGGAATCCCGAGAGGCCCCCGAGCAACTCGCATGGGGCCTGGCCTTTCGGGAGGCCACCAGAGCGGGTCCCTGAGGTCCCCGTCGTAAGTTGAGAGCACCTGCCGCAACTCGAGAAAATCCAGGAGGTTCTCCCCTCCAGGCGAGCTGAGACCTATTTCCGCTGAGGTATCTCGAGGCTAATCACACCGTACCTCTGGAACTTCCAAAGGGTCCTTCACACCCTTGCTGCAACTCAAGAAGTTCCCCGACATACCGGTCTCCACTCGAGAGGAAGCACGAGAGTCCCGCCCACATCCAGAGGAGCCCCGTTTCCACCTCCTAGCCCGAGAGGAGGGATCCTTTCCCTGCGTGGTCGGGAAAGAATTCCCGGCGTTCCCGTCGCATCTCAAGAGGAGGCGCTCTCCACAGGAAATGCGAGAGGAACTCCAGGGTCGTGCCACCATTACCAAAGTCCCCCTGATGTCTCAGTCCATTCCAGGGAAACCTGTTTTCCCTGCACTGCCTCGACTTTCAAGCCGAGGATCAACTCACACAACGGTGGCACGTGGGACATCCCTGTGGGAAAGCCTCGTGGGAAAGCCTCGTGGGAAAGCCTCGAGGGAAAGACACAGATCCCTTGATTCTCGCGAAGGGAAGCGTGACACTGCTGCTGACAGCTCGGGAGGAAATCGCACGTGCATGCCCCCTCTCGAGATGAGTACTGACTCCCCTCGGAGGCTCTAGAAGTACCCCAAGATCCCATGCCGGCATTGGAGAGGAATCCTCACGTTCTGGAACTGAGTCCACACAAGGTCTTAGGCCCCAGCATCGACGGGAGAGGAATCCGAGAGGCCCCCGAGCAACTCGCATGGGGACTGGCCTTTCCTGAGGCCACCAGAGCGGGTCCCTGAGGTCCCCGTCGTAAGTCGAGAGCACCTGCCGCAACTCGAGAAAATGCAGGAGGTTCTCCCCTCCAGGCGAGATGAGGCCCATTTCCGCTGAGGCGTCTCCAGGATATTCACCTAACCTCTGGAACTTCCAAAGGGTTCTTCACACCCTTGCTGCAACTCAAGAAGTTCCCCGACATACCCGTCTCCACTCGAGAGGAAGCACGAGAGTCCCGCCCACCTCCAGAGGAGCCAGGTTTCCGCCTGCTAGCTCGAGAGGTGGGATTCTTTCCCTGAGTGGTCGGGAAAGAATTCCCGGCGTTCCCGTCCCATCTCAAGAGGAGGCACTCTCTACAAGAAAGGCGAGAGGAACTCCAGGGTCGTGCCACCATTCCCAGAGTCCCCCAGATGTCTCAGTCCATTCCAGGGAAACCTGATTTCCCTGCACTGCCTCAACTTTCAAGCCGAGGATCGACTCACACCACGGTGGCACGTGGGACAGCCCTGTGGGAAAGCCTCTTGGGAATGCCTCGTG
Organism: Capra hircus; assembly: GCF_001704415.2. Classification (NCBI taxonomy): domain Eukaryota; kingdom Metazoa; phylum Chordata; class Mammalia; order Artiodactyla; family Bovidae; genus Capra; species Capra hircus. Next base: position 5,194 of record NW_017196356.1, read on the forward strand.
GGAAAGCTCCTGATCCGTTGATCCACGCGAAGGGAAGCGTGACACTGCTGCTACAGTTCGGGGAGGAAAGCGCACGTGCATGTCACCACTCGAGACGAGGACTGGCACCCCTGGGGAGACTCCAGAAGTACCTCAAGATTCATGTCAGCACTGGAGAGGAATCGTCAGGTTCCAGCACCGACTCCACACAAGGTCTTAGGCCCGGCATCGACGGGAGAGGAATCTCGAGAGGCCCTCGAGCAACTCTAATGGGGACTGGCCTTTCCTGAGGCCACCAGAGCGGCTCCCTGAGGTCCCTGGCGTAAGTTCAGAGCACCTGCCGCAACTCGAGAAAACCCAGGAGGTTCTCCCCTCCAGGCGAGATGAGGCCCATTTCCGCTGAGGCGTCTCGAGGCTAATCACATCTAACATCTGGAACTTCCAAAGGGTCCTTCAAACCCTTGCTGCAACAGAAGAAGTTCCCCGACATACCCGTCTCCACTCAAGAGGAAGCACGAAGTCCCACCCACATCGACAGTAGCCCCGTTTCCGCCTCCTACTCGAGAGGAGGGATCCTTTCCCTGCGTGCTCGGGAAAGAATTCCCGGCGTTTCCGTCGCATCTCAAGAGGAGACGCTCTCCACAGGAATGGCGAGACGAACTCCAGGGGTCGTGCCACCATTCCCAGAGTCCCCCAGATGACTCCGTCCATTCCAGGGAAACCTCTTTTCCCTGCACTGCCTCGACTTTCAAGCCGAGGATCCACTCACACCACTGTGGCACGTGGGACAGCCCTGTGGGAAAGCCTCGTGGGAAAGCCTCGTGGGAAAGCTCGTGGGAAAGCCTCGAGGGAAAGCCACAGATGCCTTGATCCATGCGAAGGAAAGCGCGACACTGCTGCTAAAGCTCGGGAGGAAAAGGCACGTCCATGCCCCCACTCGAGACGAGGACTGACTCCCCTGGGGAGACTCCAGAAACACCCCAAGATCCATGTCAGCACTGGAGAGGAATCCTCAGGTTCTGGCACTGACCCCATACAAGGTCTTAGGCCCCAGCATTGACGGGAGAGGAATCCCGAGAGGCCCCCGAGCAACTCGCATGGGGACTGGCCTTTCCTGAGGCCACCAGAGCGGGTCCCTGAGGTCCCCCGTCGTAAGTCGAGAGCACCTGCCGCAACTCGAGAAAATACAGGAGGTTCTCCCCTCCAGGCGAGATGAGGCCCATTTCCGCTGAGGCGTCTCGAGGCTAGTCACACCTAACCTTTGGAACTTCCAAAGGGTCCTTCACTCCCTTGCTGCAACTCAAGAAGTTCCCCGACATACCCATCTCCACTCGAGAGGAATCGCGAGAGTCCCGCCCACATCCAGAGGAACCCCGTTTCCACCTCCTAGCCTGAGAGGAGGGATTCTTTCCCTGCGTGGTCGGGAAAGAATTCCCGGCTTTCCCGTCGCATCTCAAGAGGAGGCGCTCTCCACAGGAAACGCGAGAGGAACTCCAGGATCGTGCCTCGTTCCCAGAGTCCCCCAGATGTCTCAGTCCATTCCAGGGAAACTTGTTTTCCCAGCACTGCCTCGACTTTCAAGCCGAGGATCGAGTCACACCACGGTGGCACATGGGACAGCCCTGTGGGAAAGCCTCGTGGGAAAGCCTCGTTGGAAAGCCTCGAGGGAAAGCTCCTGATTCCTTGGTCCACGCGAAGGGAAGCGTGACACTGCTGCTACAGCTGGGGAGGAAAGCGCACGTGCATGCCCCCACTCGAGACGAGGACTGACTCCCCTGGGGAGACTCCAGAAGTACCCCAAGATCCATGTCAGCACTGGAGAGGAATCCTCAGGTTCCAGCACTGACTCCACACTAGGTCTTAGGTCCCAGCATCGACGGGAGAGGAATCCCGAGAGGCCCCCGAGCAACTCGCATGGGGACTGGCCTTTCCTGAGGCCACCAGAGCGGGTCCCTGAGGTCCCCGTCGTAAGTCGAGAGCACCTGCCGCAACTCGAGAAAAAACAGGAGGTTCTCCCCTCCAGGCGAGATGAGGCTCATTTCCACTGAGGGGTCTCGAGGCTAATCACACCTAAACTCTGGAACTTCCAAAGGGTCCTTCACACCCTTGCTGCAACTCAAGAAGTTCCCCGACATACCCGTCTCCACTCGAGAGGAAGCACGAGAGTCCCGCCCACATCGACAGGAGCCCCGTTTCCGCCTCCTAGATCGAGAGGAGGGATCCTTTCCCTGCGTGGTCGGGAAAGAATTCCCGGCGTTCCCGGTCGCATCTCACGTGGAGGCGCTCTCCACAGGAAAGGCGTTAGGAACTCCAGGGTCGTGCCACATTCCAGAGTCCCCCAGATGTCTCAGTCCATTCCAGGGAAACCTGTTTTCCCTGCACTGCCTTGACTTTCAAGCCGAGGATCGACTCACACCACGGTGGCACGTGGGACAGCCCTGTGGGAAAAGCCTCTTGGGAAAGCCTCGTGGGAAGCTTCTTGGAAAGCCTCGAGGTAAAGCCACAGATCCTTGATCCACGCGAATGGAAGCGCGACACTGCTGCTACAGCACGAGAGGAAAGCGCACGTGCATGCCCCCACTCGAGACGAGGAATGACTCCCCTGGGGAGACTCAGAAGTACCCCAAGATCCATGTCAGCACTGTAGAGGAATCCTCAGGTTCCGGCACTGACTCCACACAAGGTCTTAGGCCCCGGCATCGACGGGAGAGGAATCCCGAGAGGCCCCGAGCAACTCGCATGGGGACTCTCCTTTCCTGAGGCCACCAGAGCGGGTCCCTAGGCCCCGTCATAAGTCGAGAGCACCTGCCGCAACTCGAGAAAATCAAGGAGGTTCTCCCCCCTCCAGGCGAGATGAGGCCCATTTCCGCAGAGGCGTCTCGAGGCTAATCACACCTAAACTTTGGAACTTCCAACGGGTCCTTCACACCCTTGCTGAAACTCAAGAAGTTCCCGACATACCCCGTCTCCACTCGAGACGAAGCAAGCACGAGAGTCCGCGCCTACATCCAGAGGAGCCCCCGTTTCCGCCTCCTAGCTCGAGAAGAGGGATCCTTTCCCTGCTTGCTCCGGAAATAATTCCCGGCGTTCCCGTCGCATCTCAAGAGCAGGCGCTCTCCCACAGGAAAGGCGAGAGGAACTCCAGGGTCGTGCCACCGTTTCCCAGAGTCCCCCAGATGTCTTAGTCCATTACAGGGAAACCTGTTTTCCCTGCACTGCGTCCACTTTCAAGACGAGGATTGACTCACACCACGGTGGCACGTGGGACAGCCCTGTGGGAAAGCCTCGTGGGAAAGCCTCGTGGGAAAACCTCAGGGAAGCCACAGATCCCTCGATCCACGGGAATGGAAGCGCGACA